>NW_027046214.1:0-29964 GCF_025399875.1 Dalotia coriaria | reverse complement strand
AAAAAAAAAGCACGTTTTGTTTTAATCTGCGTTTTAACGCAAAACAGCATAAAACGACAATTTTTTTTTTTCGTTTTTTATTAATATTGCTTCTATTTGAACGATTTCAACGATCTTAAATGCTTGAAAATGCTTATTTTAGCAAAACAGCACGTTTTGAGCTTTACTCTGCGTTTTAACGCGAAAAACAGCATAAAACGACGAATTTTTATTATTCGTTTTTATAATATTGCTTCTATTTGAACGATTTCAACGTTTCTAAAATGCTTGAAAATGCTTATTTTAGCAAAACAGCACGTTTTGAGTTTAATCTGCGTTTTAACGCTAAAACAGCATAAAACGACGAAATTTTTTATTATTCGTTTTTTTTAAATTTGCGTCTATTTGAACGATTTCAACGATCTAAAATGCTTGAAAATGCTTATTTTAGCAAAACAGCACGTTTTGAGCTTCACCTGCATTTTAACGCGTAAAACAGTATAAAAACGACGAAATTTTTATTATTCGTTTTATTATTATTGCGTCTATTTGAACGATTTCAACGATCAAAATGCTTGAAAATGCTTATTTTAGCAAAACAGCACGTTTTGAGCTTTAATCTGCGTTTTAACGCGAAAAACAGCATAAAAAACGACGAAATTTTTATTATTCGTTTTTATTAATATTGCGTCCATTTGAACGATTTCAACGATCTAAAATGTTTTGAACATGCTTATTTTAGCAAAACAGCACGTTTTGAGCTTTAATCTGCGTTTTAACGCGTAAAACAGCATAAAACGACAAATTTTTTTATTATTCTTTTTTATTAATATTGCGTCTATTTGAACGATTTCAACGATCTAAAATGTTTGAAAATGCTTATTTTAGCAAAACAGCACTTTTTTAATTTTAATCTGCGTTTTAACGCGTAAAACAGCAGTAAAACGACGAATTTTTATTATTCGTTTTATTATCATTGCTTCTATTTGAACGATTTCAACGATCTAAAATGCTTGAAAATGCTTATTTTAGCAAAACAGCATTTTGAGTTTAATCTGCGTTTTAAGCGTAAAACAGCATAAAAACGACGAAATTTTTATTATTCGTTTTATTAATATTGCGTCTATTTGAACGATTTCAACGATCTAAAATGCTGAAAATGCTTATTTTAGCAAAACAGCACGTTTGCTTTAATCTGCGTTTTAACGCGTAAACAGCAAAAAACGACGAATTTTATTATTCGTTTTTATTTATTGCGTCTATTTGAACGATTTCAACGATCTAAAATGCTTGAAAATGCTTATTTTAGCAAAACAGCACGTTTTGAGTTTAATCTGCGTTTTACGCGTAAAACAGCATAAAACGACGAATTTTTATTATTCGTTTTTATTAATATTGCTCTATTTGAACGATTTCAACGATTCTAAAATGCTTGAAAATGCTTATTTTAAGCAAAACAGCACGTTTTGAGCTTAAATCTGCGTTTTAACGCGTAAAACAGCATAAAAACGACGAAATTTTTTATTATTCGTTTTATTAATATTGCGTCTATTTGAACGATTTCAACGATCTAAAATGCTTGAAAATGCTTATTTTAGCAAACAGCACGTTTTGAGCTTTAATCTGCGTTTTAACGCGTAAAACAGCATAAAAACGACGAATTTTTATTATTCGTTTTTATTAATATTGCTTATTTGAACGATTTCAACGATCTAAAATGCTTGAAAATGCTTATTTTAGCAAAACAGCACGTTTTGAGCTTTAATCTGCGTTTTAACGCGTAAACAGCATAAAAAACGACGAATTTTTATTTTCGTTTTTATTAATATTGCGTCTATTTGAACGATTTCAACGATCTAAAATGCTTGAAAATGCTTATTTTAGCAAAACAGCACGTTTTGAGCTTTAATCTGCGTTTAACGCGTAAAACAGCATAAAACGACGAATTTTTTTTATTCGTTTTTATTAATATTGCTTCTATTTAAACGATTTCAACGATCTAAAATGCTTGAAAATGTTTTATTTTAGAAAAAACAGCACGTTTTATTTTAATCTGCGTTTTAACGCATAAAACAGCATAAAACGAGGGAAATTTTTTTTTTTCCCGTTTTTATTAATTTTGGGCCCCTTTTTGAACATTCCCCAACGATCTAAAATGCTTAAAAAATGCTTATTTTAGCAAAACAGCACTTTTTTGAGTTTAATCTGCGTTTTAACGCGAAAAACAGCAAAAAACGACAAATTTTTTATTATTCGTTTTTATTAAATTGTTTATTTGAACGATTTAACGATCTAAAATGTTTGAAGATGCTTATTTTAGTAAAACAGCACGTTTTGAGCTTTAATCTGCGTTTTAACGCGTAAACAGCAAAAAAACGACAATTTTCATTATTCTTTTTTTATTAATATTGCTTCTATTTAAAACGATTTAAACGATCAAAAAATGCTTGAAAATGCTTTTTTGGGAGCAAAACAGCACGTTTTGAGCTTTTTTCTGCTTTTTAACGCGTAAAACAGCAAAAACCAAAAATTTTTTATTCGTTTTTATTAATATTGCGTCTATTTGAACGATTTCCATCAAAAAATGTTTGAAAATGTTTTATTTTAGCAAAACAGCACGTTTTAAAAGCTTTAATCTGCTTTTTAACGCGAAAAACAGCAAAAAAAACGACAAATTTTTTTTATTTTTCTTTTTTTTATTAATATTGCTTCATTTGAACGTTTTCCCAACAATCTAAAATGCTTAAAAAATGTTTTATTTTAGCAAAACAGCACGTTTTGAGCTTTATTTCTGCGTTTTAACGCAAAAAGGCAAAAAAAACAACGAAATTTTATTATTCGTTTTTATTTTTATTGCGTCTATTTGAAGATTTCAACGATTTTTAAAACGTTTTTGAAAATGCTTATTTTAGCAAAAAAAAGCACGTTTTGAGTTTAATCTGCGTTTTAACGCGTAAAAAAAAGCAAAAAAACGACAAATTTTTTTTATTATTCGTTTTTATTCATATTGCGTTTTATTTAAAACGATTTCAACGATTTTAAAATTTGGTTGAAAATGCTTATTTTAGCAAAACAGCACTTTTTTGAGCTTTAATCTGCGTTTTGACGCGAAAACAGCAAAAAAAACGACGTTTTTTTTATTTTTCGTTTTTTATTAATAGTTTTTTTGGGAACGATTTCAACGATCTAAAATGCTTAAAAATGATTATTTTAGCAAAACAGCAGTTTTGAGCTTTATTCTGCTTTTTAAGGGCGTAAAAAAAAGCTTTAAAAACGACAAAATTTTTTATTATTCGTTTTTTATTTTTTTTTGGTCTATTTGAAGGGTTTTTCCCAACGATCTAAAATGCTTGAAAATGCTAATTTTAGCAAAACAGCACGTTTTGAGTTTTAATCTGCGTTTTAACGCGAAAACAGCAATAAAAAAAAAGGGAGGGAATTTTTTTATTACCTTTTTTTATTAATATTGCTTCTTTTTGGAACGATTTCAACGATCAAAAAATGCTTAAAAACCCCTTTTTTTAGCAAAAAACAGGGTTTTGAGTTTTAATCTGCGTTTTAACGTGTAAAACAGCAAAAAAAACGACGAAATTTTTATTATTCGTTTTTATTTTTTGCGTCCATTTGAACGTTTTCCCAAGGGATCTAAAACCCCAAAAAAAATGTTTTATTTTAGCAAAACAGCACGTTTTGAGTTTTAATCTGCGTTTTAACGGGGTAAAACAGCATAAAACGACAAATTTTTTTTATTTTTTTTTTTTATTAATATTGCTTTTTTTTTATTTTATTGCGTCTATTTGAACGATTTCAACGATCTAAAATGCTTGAAAATGCTAATTTTAAAGCAAACAGCACGTTTTGAGTTTTAATCTGCGTTTTAACGCGTAAAACAGCATGAAAACGACGAATTTTTATTATTCGTTTTTATTAATATTAAGTTTCTATTTGAACGATTTCAACGATCTAAAATGCTTGAAAGCTTATTTTGTTAAAAACAGCACGTTTTTGAGCTTTAATCTGCGTTTTAACGCATAAAAACAGCATAAAAAACGACGAAAATTCTTTTTATTATTCGTTTTTTATTAATATTGCGTCCATTTGAACGATTTCAACGATCTAAAATGCTTGAAAATGCTTTATTTTAGCAAAACAGCACGTTTTGAGCTTTAATCTGCGTTTTAACCCGTAAAACAGCATAAAAACGACGAATTTTTATTATTCGTTTTTATTAATATTGCTTCTATTTGAACGATTTCAACGATCTAAAATGCTTGAAGATGCTTATTTTAGTAAAATGTTAATGTTTTGAGCTTTAATCTGCGTTTTAACGCGTAAAACAGCATAAAACGACGAATTTTCTATTATCGTTTTTATTAATATTGCTTCTATTTGAACGATTTCAACGATCTAAAATGCTTGAAAATGCTTATTTGAGCAAACAGCACGTTTTGAGCTATTCTGCGTTTTAACGCGTAAAACAGCATAAAAACGACGAATTTTACATTATTCGTTTTTATTAATATTGCGTCTATTTGAACGTGATTTTCAACGATCTAAAAATGCTTGAAAATGCTTATTTTAGCAAAAACAGCACGTTTTGAGCTTTAATCTGCGTTTTAACGCGTAAACAGCATAAAAAATCACGAATTTTATTATTCGTTTATTAATATTGCTTCTATTTGAACGATTTCAACGATCTAAAATGCTTGAAAATGCTTTATTTTAAAGCAAAACAGCACGTTTTGAGCTTTAACTGCGTTTTAACGGCAAACAGCATAAAAAAACGACGAATTTTTTATTATTCGTTTTTATTAATATTGCGTCTATTTGAACGATTTCAACGATCTAAAAATGCTTGAAAATGCTTATTTTAGCAAAAACAGCACGTTTTGAGTTTTAATCTGCGTTTTAACACGTGGAAACAGCATAAAACGACGAATTTTTACATTATTCGTTTTTATTAATATTGCGTCTATTTGAACGTGATTTCAACGATTCAAAATGCTTGAAAATGCTTATTTTAGCAAGACAGCACGTTTTGAGTTTTAATCTGCGTTTTAACGCGTAAAACAGCATAAAAACGACGAATTTTATTATTCGTTTTTATAAATATCGCTTCTATTTCTGAACGATTTCAACGATCTAAAATGCTTGAAAATGCTTATTTTAGCAAAAAACAGCACGTTTGAGCTTTATTCGCGTTTTAACGCGTAAAACAGCATAACAACAACGAAATTTTTATTATTCGTTTTTATTTTATTGCGCCTATTTGAACGATTTCCAACGATCTAAAATGCTTTGAAAATGCTATTTTAGCAAAACAGCTCGTTTTGAGCTTTAATCGCGTTTTAACGCGTAAAACAGCATAAAAAAACGACGAATTTTTATTATCTGTTTTATTAATATTGCGTCTATTTGAATGATTTGCACGATCTAAAATGCTTGAGCGCTATTTGAAAACGGTGCGCCGCTTTGAGTTTTCTTAATCTGCGTTTTACCGCGTAAAACAGCATAAAAACGACGAATTTTTATTATTCGTTTTTATTAATATTGCGTCTATTCTGAACGATTTCAAACGATCTAAAATGTTGAAAATGCTTTATTTTAAAGCAAAACAGCACGTTTTTGAGCCTTATTCTGCGTTTTAACGCGTAAAACAAAGCATAAAAACGACGAATTTTTATTATCTGTTTTTATTAATATTGCACTATTTGAACGATTTTCAACGATCTAAAATGCTGGAAAATGCTTATTTTAGCAAAACAGCACGTTTTGAGTTTTAATCGCGTTTACCGCGTAAACAGCATAAAACGACGAATTTTTATTATTCGCTCTTTTTATTAATATTGCGTCTATTTGAACGATTTCAACGGATCTAAAATGCTTGAAAATGCTTATTTTAGCAAAACAGCACGTTTTGAGTTTTATTCTCGGTGCCTAACGCGTAAAAACAGCATAAAACGACAAAATTTTTATTATTCGTTTTATATTTTTATTTCGTCTATTTGAACGATTTCAACGATCTAAAATGCTTGAAAATGCTTTATTTGTAAAACAGCACGTTTTTGAGTTTTAATTGCGTTTTAACGCATAAAACAGCATAAAAACGACGAAATTTTATTATTCGTTTTTATTAATATTGCGTCCATTTGAACGATTTCAACGATCTAAAAATGCTTGAAAATGCTAATTTTAGCAAAACAGCACGTTTTGAGCTTTAATCTGCGTTTTAACGCGTAAAACAGCATAAAAACGACGAATTTTTATTATTCGTTTTTATTAATATTGTTTCTATTTGAACGATTTCAACGGATCTAAAAATGCTTGAAAATGTTATTTTTAGCAAAAACAGCACGTTTTGAGTTTTAATCTGCGTTTTAACGCGTAAAACAGCATAAAACGACGAATTTTTATTATTCGTTTTTATTAATATTGCGTCTATTTGAACGATTTCCAACGATCTAAAAATGCTTGAAAATGCTTATTTTAGCAAAACAGCATCGTTTTGAGCTTTTAATCTGCGCTTTGACGCGTAAAACAGCATAAAACGACGATTTTTATTATTCGTTTTTATTAATATTGTTTATTTGAACGATTTCAACGATCTAAAAATGCTTGAAAATGATTATTTTAGCAAAAACAGCACGTTTTGAGCTTTATTCTGCGTTTTAACGCGTAAAACAGCACATAAAAACGACGAAATTTTTATTATTCGTTTTTATTTTATTGCGTCTATTTGAACGATTTCCAACGATCTAAAATGCTTGAAAAATGTTAATTTTAGCAAAAACAGCACGTTTTTGAGCTTTTAATCTGCGTTTTAACGCGCAAAAACAGCATGAAAACGACGATTTTTTTGGCTATTCGTTTTTATTAATATTGCTTCTATTTCAAACGATTTCAACGATCTAAAATGCTTGGAAAATGCTTATTTTAGCAAAAACAGCACGTTTTGAGCTTTAATCTGCGTTTTAACGCATAAAAAACAGCATAAAAACGACGAAATTTTTTGTATTATTCGTTTTTTATTAATATTGCGCCCATTTGAACGATTTCAACGATCTAAAAAATGCTTGAAAAATGCTTATTTTAGCAAAACAGCACGTATTGAGCTTCTTTTTTAATCTGCGTTTTAACGCGTAAAACAAAAGCATAAAACGACGAATTTTTATTATCTGTTTTTATTAATATTGCTTCTATTTAAACGATTTCAACGATCTAAAAATGCTTGAAGATGCTTATTTTAGTAAAACAGCACGTTTTGAAAGCTTTAATCTGCGTTTTAACGCGTAAAATACATAAAAAACAACGAATTTTCTATTATTCGTTTTTATTAATATTGCTTCTATTTGAACGATTTCAACGATCTAAATGCTTGAAAATGCTTATTTGAGCAAAAACAGCACGTTTTTGAGCTTATTCTGCGTTTTAACGCGTAAACAGCATAAAACGACGTAAATTTTTATTATTCGTTTTTATTACTGCGTCTATTTGAATTTCAACGATCTAAAATGCTTGAAAATGCTTATTTTTAGCAAAACAGCACGTTTTGAGCTTTAATCTGCGTTTTAACGCGTAAATGGCGAGAAGCAAAAACGACGCAATTTTTTTTAGACATGGCTCGTTTTTTATTAATACGTTTCTATTTGAACGATTTCAACGATCTAAAATGCTTGAAATGCTTATTTTAGCAAAAACAGCACGTTTTGAGTTTTAATCTGCGTTTTAACGCGTAAAACAGCACATTAAAACGACGAATTTTTATTATTCGTTTTGCCAATATTGCGCGTCTATTTGAACGATTTCAACGATCTGCTGAAAATGCTTATTTTAAAGCAAAACAGCACGTTTTGAGCTTTAATCTGCGTTTTAACGCGTAAAACAGCAAGCAAAAAACGACGAATTTTTACATTCGCTTTTTATTATTGCGTCTGGCCGAACGATTTCAACGATTCAAAATGCTTGAAAATTTATTTTAGCAAGACAGCACGTTTTGAGTTTTAATCTGCGTTTTAACGCGTAAAATGCTACAAAAACGACGAATTTTATTATTCGCTTTTTATAAATACGTTTCTATTTGAACGATTTCAACGATCTAAAATGCTTGAAAAATGCTTATTTTAGCAAAACAGCACGTTTTGAGCTTTATTCTGCGTTTTAACGCGTAAAAACAGCATAAAACAACGAAATTTTTATTATTCGTTTTTATTTTATTGCGTTCATTTGAACGATTTCAACGCGATCTAAAAATGCTGAAAATGCTTATTTTAGCAAAACAGCACGTTTTGAGCTTTTAATCTGCGTTTAACGCGTAAAATGCGCATAAAAAACGACGAATTTTTATTATTCGTTTTTATTAATATTGCGTCTATTTGAACGATTTCAACGGACGGAAATGCCGGAAAATGCTTTATTTCCAGCAAAACAGCACGTTTTGAGCGCTTTTAATCTGCGTTTTACTGCGTAAACAGCATAAAAAACGACGAATTTTTATTATTCGTTTTTATTAATATTGCGTCTATTTGAACGATTTCAACGATCTAAAATGCTTGAAAATGCTTATTTTGTTAAAAACAGCACGTTTTGAGCTTTATTCCCGCGTTTTAACGCGCGTAAACAGCATAAAACGACAAAATTTTTATTATTCGTTTTATATTTTTATTTCGGGTCTATTTGAACGATTCTCAACGATCTAAAATGCTTGAAAATGCTTATTTTGTGCAAAACAGCACGTTTTGAGCTTTAATCTGCGTTTTAACGCGTAAAACAGCATAAAAAACGACGAATTTTTATTATTCGTTTTTATTAATATTGCTTCTATTTGAACGATTTTAACGATCTAAAATGCTTGAAAATGCTTTATTTTAGCAAAACAGCACACGTTTTGAGCTTTAATCTGCCTTTTAACGCGTAAACAGCATGCGTACCGACGAAATTTTTTATTATTCGTTTTTGCTTAATGGATGGCAGTTCATTTGAACGATTTCAACGATCTAAAATGCTTGAAAATGCTTATTTTAGCAAAAAACAGCACGTTTTGAATTTTAATCTGCGTTTTAACGCGTAAAACAGCATAAAAACGACGAATTTTTATTATTCGTTTTTATTAATATTGTCTCTATTTTGAACGATTTCAACGGGATCTAAAATGCTTGAAAATGCTTATTTTAGCAAAACAGCACGTTTTGAGTTAATCTGCGTTTTAACGCGTAAAACAGCATAAAACGACAATTTTTACGTCTGATTTTTATTATTGCTTCATTTGAACGATTTTAACGATCTAAAATGCTTGAAAATGCTTATTTTAGCAAAACAGCACGTTTTGAGCTTTAATCTGCGTTTTAACGCGTAAACAGCATAAAAAAAACGACGAATTTTTATTATTCCGTTTTTATTAATATTGCGTCTATTTGAACGATTTCAACGATCTAAAATGCCTGAAAATGCTTTATTTTAGCAAAACAGCATGTTTTTGAGCTTTTAACGGTTTAACGCGCAAAAAACAGTACAAAACGACGAATTTTTTATTATTTGTTTTTATTAATTTTGCTTCTATTTGAACGATTTCAACGATCTGCAAATGCTTGCGTTACGGTTTTAGCAAAACAGCACGTTTGAGCTTTAAATCATCGTTTTAACGCGTAAAACAGCATAAAACGACGAAATTTTTATTATTCGTTTTTATTAATATTGCGTCTATTTGAACGATTTCAACGATCTAAAATGCTTGAAAATGCTTATTTTAGCAAAAACAGCACGTTTTGAGCTTTATTCTGCGTTTTAACGCGTGAAACAGCATAAAAAAAAACGACGAAATTTTTATTATTCGTTTTTATTTTTATTGCGTCTATTTGAACGATTTCAACGATCTAAAAATGCTTGAAAATGCTTATTTTAGCAAACAGCACGTTTTGAGTTTTAATCTGCGCGTTTTAACGCGTAAAACAGCATAAAAACGACGAATTTTTTATTATTCGTTTTTATTAATATTGCTTCTATTTGGAACGATTTCAAACGATCTAAAATGCTTGAAAATGTTATTTTAGCAAAACAGCACGCGTTTTGAGCTTTAATCTGTGTTTTAACGCGCGTGTAAAAACAGCATAAAACGACGAATTTTTATTACCGTTTTTATTAATATTGTTTATTTGAACGATTTCAACGATCTAAAAATGCTTGAAAATGCTTATTTTAAAGCAAAACAGCACGTTTTGAGTTTTTAATCTGCGCTTTAACGCGTAAAACAGCATAAAACGACGAATTTTATTATTCGTTTTTATTAATATTGTTTCTATTTGAACGATTTCAACGATCTAAAATGCTTGAAAATGCTTTATTTTGTTGTAAAACAGCACGTTTTGAGCTTTAATCTGCGTTTTAACGCGTAAAACAGCATAAAAACGACGAAATTTTTATTATTCGTTTTTATTAATATTGCGTCTATTTGAACGATTTCAACGATCTAGTCGCTTGTGTACGCTTATTTTAGCAAAACAGCACGTTTTGAGCTTTATTCTGCGTTTTAACGCGTAAAACAGCATAAAAACGACGAAATTTTTTATTATTCGGTTTTTATTTTTTATTGCGTCTATTTGAACGATTTCAACGATCTAAAATGCTTGAAAAATGCTTATTTTAGCAAAATAGCACGTTTGAGCTTAATCTGCGTTTTAACGCGTAAAACAGCACAAAAACGACGTGAATTTTTTATTATTCGTTTTTATTAATATTGCTTCTATTTGAACGATTTCCCAACGATCTAAAAATGCTTGAAAAATGCTTATTTTAGCAAAACAGCACGGTTTTGAGCTTTAACCGCGTTTAACGCGTAAACAGCATAAAAACGACGAAATTTTTATTATTCGTTTTATTAATATTGCGTCTATTTCGGAACGAGGATTTCAACGATCTAAAATGCTTGAAAATGCTTTTACTTTACAAAACAGCACATTTGGGCTTTATTCTGCGTTTTAACGCGTAAAACAGCATAAAACGACGAAATTTTTATTATCTGTTTTTATTTTATTGCGTCTATTTGAACGATTTCAACGATCTAAAATGCTTGAAAATGCTTATTTTAAAGCAAAACAGCACGTTTTGAGCTAATCTGCGTTTTAACGCGTAAAACAGCATAAAAAACGACGAATTTTTTATTATTCGTTTTATTAATATTGCGTCCATTTGAACGATTTCACGATCTAAAATGCTTGAAAAATGCTTTATTTCAGCAAAACAGCACGTTTTGAGCTTTAATCTGCGTTTTAACGCGTAAACAGCATAAAAACGACGAAATTCATTATTCGTTTTTATTTTATTGCGTCTATTTGAACGATTTCAAACTACTCCAAAATGCTTGAAAATGCTTTTATTTTAGCAAAACAGCACGTTTTATTTTAATCTGCGTTTTAACGCGTAAACAGCATAAAAAACGACGAATTTTTTATCATTCGTTTTATTAATATTGTTTATTTGAACGATTTCAACGATCTAAAATGCTTGAAAATGCTTATTTTAAAGCAAAAAACAGCACGTTTTGAGCTTTATTCTGCGTTTTAACGCGTAAAACAGCATAAAAACGACGAAATTTTTATTACTCCGTTTTTATTTTATTGCGTCTATTTTGAACGATTTCAACGATCTAAAATGCTTGAAAATGCTTATTTGTGCAAAACAGCACGTTTTGAGCTTTTTAATCTGCGTTTTATCGCGTAAAACAGCATAAAAAACGACGAAATTTTATTATTCGTTTTTATTAATATTGCGGCCCATTTTGAACGATTTCAACGATCTAAAAATGCTTTTGAAAATGCTTATTTTAGCAAAAAAACAGCACGTTTTGAGCTTTAATCTGCGTTTTAACGCGTAAAACAGCATAAAAACGACGAATTTTTATTATTCGTTTTTATTAATATTGCTTCTATTTGGAACACTTAACGATCTAAAATGCTTGAAATGCTTATTTTAGCAAAAACAGCACGTTTTGAGCTTTAATCTGCGTTTCTTCTTTAACGCAAACAGCATAAAACGACGAATTTTTATTATTCGTTTTTATTAATATTGCTTCTATTTGAACGATTTCAACCGATCTAAAATGCTTGAAATGCTTAATTTTGTGCTAAAACAGCACGTTTTGAGTTTTAATCTGCGTTTAACGCGTAAAAGCATAAAAACGACGAATTTTTTATTATTCGTTTTTATTAATATTGCTCTATTTGAACGATTTCAACGATAAAAAAGTTTGTTTATTTTAGCAAAACAGCACTTTTGGTTTTAAATCTGCTTTTTAACGCGAAAAAACAGCTAAAACGACAAAATTTTTTATTATTCTTTTTATTTTTTTGGGTTTTTGAACGATTTCCCGGGATCAAAAATGTTGAAAATGTTTTTTTTTTTAAAAACAGCACGTTTTGAGTTTTAATTGCGAACGCAAAACAGCAAAAAAAACGACAAATTTTTTTATTATTCGTTTTTTTTAATTTTCCCCTTCTATTTAAACGATTTCAACGATTTTTCAAAAATGCTTTTTTTTAAAAAAACAGCACGTTTTGAGTTTTTAATCTGCGTTTAATCGTAAACAGCATAAAACGCGAAATTTTTATTATTCGTTTTATTAATATTTTGCGTCTATTTGAACGTTTTCCCAACGATCTAAAAATGCTGAAAAGCAATTTTAGCAAACAGCATCGTTTTGATTTTTTAATCTGCGTTTTAACGCGTAAAACATATAAAAACGACGAATTTTTATTATCGTTTTTTATATTGCCTATTTGAACGATTTAACGATTAAAATCTTGAAAATGTTTTTATTTTAGCAAAACGCACGTTTTGAGTTTTAATCTGCGTTTTAACGCTAAAACAGCATAAAAAAGAAATTTTTTATTATTCGTTTTTATTAATAGCGTCATTTAACGATTTCAACGACTTAAAATGCTTGAAATGCTTATTTTAGCAAAACAATTTTTTTAAAAGCTTTAATCTGGTTTTAACGCGTAAAAAGCATAAAACGACGAATTTTTATTATTCGTTTTTTTTAATATTGCTTCTATTTAAACGTTTTCCCAACGATCTAAAATGTTTGAAAATGCTTATTTTAGCAAAACAGCACGTTTTGAGTTTTAATCTGGGGTTTAACCGTAAAACAGCATAAAAACGACAAAATTTTATTATTCGTTTTATTAATATTCGTCTATTTGAACGATTTCAACGATCTAAAATGTTTTGAAAATGCTTTATTTTAGCAAAAGGGCTAATGTTTTGAGTTTTTAATCTGGTTTTAACGCGTAAAAACAGCAAAAAAAAAACGACGAATTTTTATTATTCGTTTTTAATATTGCTCATTTTAACGATTTCAACGATCTAAAATGCTTGAAAATGCTTTTTTTAAATGCAAAACAGCATGTTTTAAGCTTTTTTAATCTGCGTTTTAACCGTAAAACAGCATAAAAACGACAAATTTTATTATTCGTTTTATTAATATTCCTATTTGGAACGATTTCAACGATCTAAAATTTTTTTGAAAATGCTTTATTTTAGCAAAACAGCACGTTTTGAGCTTTATTCTGTTTTAACGTAAAACAGCAGCATAAAACGTCGAAATTTTTATTATCTGTTTTATTTTATTGCGTCTATTTGAACGATTTCAACACTAAAATGCTTGAAAATCGCTTATTTTAAAGCAAAACAGCACGTTTTGAGCTTTAACTGCGTTTTAACGCAGTAAAACAGCATAAAAAACGACGAATTTTTATTATCTTTCGTTTTTATTAATATTGCTTCTATTTGAACGATTTCAACGATCTAAATGCTTGAAAATGCTTATATTAGCAAAACAGCACGTTTTGATGTTTTAATCTGCGTTTTAACGCGTAAAACAAAAGTTAGCAAAAACGACGAATTTTATTATCTGTTTTATTAATATTGCTTCTATTTGAACGATTTCAACGATCTAAAATGTTTGAAAATGCTTATTTAAATAAAGCAGTAATGTTTTGAGCTTAACCTGCGTTTAACTTCGTAAAAACAGCATAAAAACGCATTTTAAATTTTTATTATTCGTTTTATTAATATTGAATTCTGGCTCTGAACGATTTCAACGATCAAAAATGCTTGGAAAATGCTTATTTTAGCAAAAACAGCATGTTTTGAGTTTTGTCTGCGTTTTAACGCGTAAAAACGTAAGGCCAAAACCACTTAAAAATTTTATTATTCGTTTTTATTAATATTATGCCTATTTGAACGTGATTGCAACGATCTAAAATGCTTGAAAATGCGACATTTTAGCAAAACAGCACGTTTTGAGCTTAATCTGCGTTTTAACGCGTAAAAACAGCATAAAAACGACGAATTTTTATTATTCGTTTTTGGTTACTGGCTGTTTCTATTTGAACGATTTCAACGATCTAAAATGCGCTTGAAAATGTTTATTTTAACAAAACAGCACGTTTTGAGCTTCAACTGGGTGTTTTAACTCACAGTAAAACAGCATAAAAACGATAAATTTTTTTATTATCGTTTTGGTTAATATTGCTTCTATTTGAACGTGATTTCAACGATCTAAAATGCTTGAAATGCGCTTATTTTAGCAAAACAGCACGTTTTGAGCTTTAATCTGCGTTTCAACGCGCAAAACAGCATAAAACGACGAATTTTTTATTATTCGTTTTTATTAATATTGCGTCTATTTGAAACGACTTCCCAACGATCTAAAATGCTTGAAATGCGTATTTTAGCAAAACAGCACGTTATGAGCTTTAATCTGCGTTTTAACGCGTAAAACAACAGCATAAAGTTCCACGAAATTTTTATTATCTGTTTTTACTAATATTGCGTCTATTCTTGAACGATTTCAACGATCTAAAAATGCTTGAAAATGTTATTTTAGCAAAACAGCATCGTGTTTTGAGCTTTATCTGCGTTTTAACGCGTAAAACAGCATAAAACAACGAAATTTTTATTATTCGTTTTTTATTTTATTGCGACTATTTGAACGATTTCCCAACGCGATCTAAAATGCTTGAAAATGCTTATTTTAGCAAAACAGCACGTTTTGAGGCTTTAATCTGCGTTTAACGCTTAAAACAGCATAAAAACGACGAAATTTTTATTATTCGTTTTTATTAATATTGCGTCTATTTGAACGTGATTTCGCAACGATCTAAAAATGCTGAAAAATGCTGCGTATTTTAAAGCAAAACAGCATCGTTTTGAGCTTTTATTCTGCGTTTCGCGTAAAAACAGCTTAAAACGAAGAAATTCTTTATTATTCGTTTTTTTATTGCATCTATTTGAACGATTTCAACGATCTAAAATGCTTGAAAATGCTTATTTTAGCAAAACAGCATCGTTTTGAGTTTCTTTAATTCGCGTTTTAACGGCAAAAACAGCATAAAAAACGTGACGAAATTTTTTATTATTCGCTTTATTAATATTATTGCGTCTATTTGAACGATTTCAACGATCTAAAATGCTTGAAAATGCTTATTTTAGCAAAACAGCACGTTTTGAGGTGCTTTTAATTTGCGTTTTAACGCGTAGTACCAAAAGTATAAAAAGCGACGAATTTTTTTTATTATTCGTTTTTATTAATATTGCTTCTATTTGGAACGATTTCAACGATTCAAAATGCTTGAAAATGCTTATTTCAGCAAAACGGCACGTTTTAGCTTTATTCTGCGTTTTAACGCGTAAACAGCATGTTCAATGTAAAATTTTTATTACTCCGTTTTTTATTAATAATATTGCGTCTATTTGAGCGATTTCAACGATCTAAAATGCTTGAAAATGCTTATTTTGTGCGCAAAACAGCACGTTTGTTTAATCTGCGTTTTAACGCGTAAAAAGAGCATGTAAATGAATGACGAATTTTTATTATTCGTTTTTATTGGTTACGTTTCTATTAAACGATTTCAACGGTGATCTAAAAATGCTTGAAAATGCTTTATTTTGTGCTAAAAAACAGCACGTTTTGAGTTTTAATCTGCGTTTCTTAACGCGTAAAACAGCATAGAAAACGACGAATTTTTTATTATCTTCGTTTTATTAATACAGGCCTTATTTGAACGATTTCAACGATCTAAAATGCTTCAAAATGCTTATTTTAGCAAAACAGCACGTTTTGAGCTTTTAATCTGCGTTTTAACGCGTAAACAGCATAAAACGACGAATTTTTTATTATTCGTTTTTATTAATATTGCTTCATTTGAACGATTTCAACGATCTAAAAATGCTTGAAAATGTTTATTTTAACAAAACAGCACGTTTTGAGCTTTAATCTGCGTTTTAACTCGTAAACAGCATAAAACGTCGAATTTTTATTATTCGTTTTTATTAATATTGCGTCTATTTGAAATGACTGCAACGATCTAAAATGCTTTGAAAAAATGCTTATTTTGTACAAAACAGCATCGTTTTGAGCTTTAATCTGCGTTTTAACGCGTAAACAGCATAAAAAACGCGACGAATTTTTTTATCTGTTTTATTAATATTGTTTCTATTTGAACGATTTCAACGATCTAAAATGCTTGAAATGTTTATTTTAGCAAAATGGCACGTTTTGAGCTTTTATTCTGCGTTTGACCGCGTAAAACAGCATAAAACGACGAAATTTTGTCACCTGTTTTTATTATTGGTGTCTATTTGAGCGATTTCAACGATCTAAAATGCTTGAAAATGTTTATTTTAGCAAAACAGCATCAGTTTTGAGTTTTAATCTGCGTTTTAACGCGTAAAAGCATAAATAATGACGAATTTTATTATTCGTTTTTATTAATATTGCTTCTATTTAAAACGATTTCAACGATCTAAAATGCTTCTTCTGAAAAATGCTTATTTTAGCAAAAACAGCACGTTTTGAGCTTTAATCTGCGATTTAACGTAAAACAGCATAAAACGACGAAAAATTTTATTATTCGTTTTTATTAATATTGCTTCTATTTGAACGATTTCAACGACTCCAAAAATGCTTGAAAATGCTTATTTCCATAAAACAGCACGTTTTATTTTTAATCTGCGTTTTAACGCGTAAAACAGCATAAAAAAACGACGAATTTTTATTACCTCGTTTTTATTAATATTGCGTCTATTTAAACGATTCTCAACGATCTAAAATAATTTGAAATGCTTAATTTAGTAAAACATCAGCACGTTTTGAGCTTTTATTCTGCGTTTTAACGCGTAAAACAGCATAAAAAACGTCGAAATTTTTATTATTCGTTTTTATTTTTATTGCGTCTATTTGAAACGATTTCAACGATCTAAAATGTTTCTGAAAAATGCTTATTTTAGCAAAAACAGTTATCAAATGCTTTTGAGCTTAAATCTGCGATTTAAACGCGTAAACAGCATAAAAACGACGAATTCTTGCTATTCGTTTTTATTAATATTGCTTTATTTGAACGATTTCAACGATCTTAAAAAATGCTTGAAAAATGCTTATATTAGCAAAAACAGCACGTTTTGAGCTTCAATCTGCGTTTTAACGCGTACAGCATAAAACGACGAATTTTTTATTATCGTTTTTATTAATATTGCTTCTACGAACGATTTAACGATCAAAATGTTTGAAAATGCTTATTTTAACAAAGCTAAGTTATCGTTTGAGCTTTTAATCTGCGTTTAACTGTAAAATGTACAAAACGACGAATTTTTAATATTCGTTTTTATTAATATTGACTTATTTGGAACGATTTCAACGATCAAAAATGCTTTGAAAATGCTTATTTTAGCAAAACAGCATGTTTTGAGCTTTTAATCTGCGTTTTAACGCGTAAAACAGTACAAAACGACGTGAAATTTTTATTATTCAGTTTTTTATTAATATTGCGCCTATTTGAACGATTGCAACGATCTAAAAATTTCTGAAAATGCTTTACGTAGCAAAACAAAGCACGTTTTGAGCTTTAATCTGCGCTTTAACGCGTAAAACAGCATAAAACGACGAATTTTTTATTATTCGTTTTACATTATTGCTTCGTATTTGAACGATTTCAACGATCTAAAATGCTTGAAAATGTTTATTTTAACAAAACAGCACGTTTTGAGCTTTAATCTGCGTTTTAACCGTAAAACAGCATAAAACGATAAATTTTTGCCATTCGTTTTTATTAATATTGCTTCTATTTGAACGATTTCAACGATCTAAAATGCTTGAAAATGCTTATTTTAGCAAAACAGCACGTTTTGAGTTTTAATCTGCGTTTCAACGCGTAAAACAGCATAAAACGACGAATTTTTTATTATTCGTTTTTTATTACTGGCTGCGTCTATTTGAACGATTTCAACGATCTAAAATGCTTGGAAAATGCGTATTTTAGCAAAACAGCACGTTATGAGCTTTTAATCTGCGTTTTAACGCGCAAAACAGCATAAAAACGACGAAATTTTTATTATTCGTTTTTATTAATATTGCGTCTATTTGAACAAACGATTTCAACGATCTAAAAATGCTTGAAAATAACCATTTTAGCAAAACAGCACGTTTTGAGCTTTATTCTGCGTTTTAAAGGTAAAACAAAAGCATAAACAAACGAAATTTTTATTATTCGTTTTTATTTTATTGCGACTATTTGAACGATTTCAACGATCTAAAATGCTGAAAATGTTTATTTTAGCAAAACAGCACGTTTTGAGTTTTAATCTGCGTTTTAACGCTTTAAAACAGCATAAAACGACGAAATTTTTATTATTCGTTTTATTAATATTGCTTCTATTTGAAACGATTTCAACGATCTAAAAATGCTTGAAAATGCTGGCATTAGCAAAACAGCACGTTTTGAGTTTAAATCTGCGTTTTAACGCGTAAAACAGCATAAAACGACGAAATTTTGCCATTCGTTTTTAATAATATTGCGTCTATTATTTGAAACGATTGCAACGATCTAAATGCTTGAAAAATGCTTATTTTGCAGCGTAAAACAGCACGTTTTGAGCTTTTATTCCGCGTTTTAACGCGTAAACAGCTTAAAACGTAGCTAAATTTTTATTATTCGCGTTTTTTTTCTTTTTTATTGCGTCTTACTGAACGATTTCAACGTGATCTAAAAATGCCGGTACGCTTTATTTTAAAGTAAAACAGCACGTTTGAGTTTAATCTCGCGTTTTAACGCGCGGTAAAACAAGTAAAAACGTAATTTAAATTTTTATTATTCGTTTTTATTAATATTGCGTCTATTTCCAGTTCAGATTTCAACGATCTAAAATGCCGAAAATGCTTATTTTAGCAAAACAGCACGTTTTATTTTTAAATCTGCGTTTTAACGCGTAAAACAGCATAAAAGCGACGAATTTTTTATTATTCGTTTTTATTAATATTGTTTTATTTGAACGATTTCAACGGGATCTAAAATGTGTTTTGAAAATGTTTATTTTAACAAACAGCACGTTTTGTGCTTTAATCTGGTTTTAACGCGTAAAACAGCATAAAAAATGACGAATTTTTTTTTATTTGCTTTTTATTAATATTGCGTCTATTTGAAATCGATTCACCCGATCTAAAAATACTTGAAAATGCTTATTTTGAAGCAAAAACAAAGAATGTTTTGAGCTTTTATTCTGCGTTTTAACGGCAAAAGAGCATAAAAACGACGAAATTTTATTATTCGTTTTGCCATATTGCTTCTATTTGAACGATTTCAACGATCTAAAATGCTTGAAAAGCGTTTATTTTAGCAAAAACAGCACGTTTTTGAGCTTTAATCTGCGTTTAACGCGTAAACAGCGTGCCCGACGAAATTCCTTTTTATTATTCGTTTTATTAATATTGCGTCTATTTGAACGATTTCAACGATCAAAATGCTGCGCTTATTTTCAGCAAAAACAGCACGTTTTGAGTTTAATCTGCGTTTTAGCGCGTAAACAGCATGTAAAAAACGATGAAATTTTTATTGTTATTTGTTTTTATTAATATTGCTTCTATTTGAACGATTTCAACGATCTTAAAATGCTTTCGGAAAACAAGCTATTTTAGCAAAACAGCACGTTTTGAGCTTTAATCTGCGTTTTAACGCGTAAACAGCATAAAACGACGAAATTTTTATTACCGTTTTATTAATATTGCTTCTATTTGAACGATTTCAACGATCTTAAAATGCATGAAAATGCCGCGCTAGCAAAACAGCACGTTTTGAGCTTTAATCTGCGTTTTAACGCGGCAAAACAGCACAAAACTTACCAACTTTGGCCATTCGCTTTGCCAATAATAAGTCTGGCCTGTCCATTCACCCATCCAAACGTTTTGAAAAATGTTGCCGAGCAAAACGGCACGTTTTGAGTTTTTATTCTGCGTTTTAACGCGTAAAACAGCATAAAACGACGAATTTTTTTATTATTCGTTTTACACATTGCGCCTATTTGAACGATTTCACCATCTAAAACGCTGAAAATGCTTATTATTTAGCAAAACAGCATCGTTTTGAGCTTTATCGCGTTTTAACGCGTGTCGGCATAAACCACGAAATTTTTATTATTCGTTTTATTTTATCGCGTCTATTTGAAACGATTTCCTACGGGGATCTAAAATGCTTGAAAATGCTTATTTTGCAAAATATGCTAATGTTTTGTGCAGGCTTTATTCTGCGTTTTACCCGCGCACAGCATGCGGTACCTTGCATATCTGCTTTTTATTTTATTGGCAGTCTGGTTTGAACGATTTCAACGATCTAAAATGCTGAAAATGTTTATTTTAGGCAAAAATGGTATCGTTTGAGCTTTAATCTGCGCTTCTACCGCGTAAAACAGCGCTAAAAACGACGAATTTTTTATTGCCCGTTTTTATTATTGCGTCTGCTTTCTGAATCGAGATTTCAAATTCATCTAAAAATACTTGAAATGCTTATTTTAGCAAAATGTGCATCGTTTTGAGTTTTATTCTGCGTTTTAACGCGTAAAGTCAAGCATAAAAACGACGAAATTTTATTATTCGTTTTTATTTTTATTGCGTCTATTTTGAACGATTTCAAACGATCTAAAATGCTTTGAAAATGTTTATTTTAGCAAAACAACAGCACGTTTTGAAAGCTTAAATCTGCGCTTTAACGCGTAAAAGTCGTTACAAACTAATACTAAAATTTTTATTATCTTCGTTTTATTAATATTGCGCCCATTTGAAACGACTTCCAACGATTCGTGCTTGAAAATGCTTATTTTAGCAAAACAGCAATTTTGAGCTTTTAACTGCGTTTTAACAAGTAAAAACAGCATAAAACGACCAAATTTTTATTATTCGTTTTTCATTGCCGGTTTGAACGATTTCAACGATCTAAAATGCTTGAAAATGCTTATTTTAACAAAACAGCATCGCTGAGCTTAATCTGCGCTTTAACGCGTAAACAGCAAAACCAATTAAAATTTTTATTATTCGTTTTATTAATATTGCGTCTATTTGAACGATTTCAACGACCAAAATGCTTGAAACAGCTTATTTTAGCAAAACAGCACGTTTTGAGCTTTAATCTGCGTTTAAGGCAGTAACAGCATAAAACGACGAAATTTTTATTATTCGTTTTATTAATATTGTTTACTTAACGATTTAAACGATCTAAAAATGCTTGAAAAATACTTATTTTAGCAAAAACAGCAACGCCTTTGAGTTTTTAATCTGCGTTTTAACGCGTAAAACAGCATAAAAACGACGAAATTTTTTATTATTCGCTTTATTAATATTAGCTCTAATGGAACGATTTCAACGATCTAAAATGCATGAAAATGCTTATATTAGCAAAAACAGCACGTTTTGAGTTTTAAATCTGGCAGCAATGTAAAACAGCATAAAACGACGAATTATTTATTAATCGTTTTATTACTATTGCGTCTATATTTGAACGAGGATTTCAACGATCTAAAATGCCTTTGAAAATGTTATTTTAGCAAAACCTGGCACGTTTTGCTTCTGGCCCGCAGGTTTTAACGCGTAAAACAGCATAAAAAACTAATGAATTTTTTATTATTCGTTTTATTAATATTGCGCCTTATTTGAACGTGATTTCCAACGCGATCAAAATGTGCTTTGAAAATGCTTATTCTTTTGTGCTAAAACAGCACGTTTTGAGCTTCTGGCCCTTTGCGCCTTTAACGCGTAAAACAGCATAAAACGACGAAATTTTTATTATTCGTTTTATTTTAGCTTGCGCCCATTTTGAACGCAGCATTTCAATGATCTAAAATGCTTTGAAAATGCTTTTTTATTTTAGCGAAAAACAGCACGTTTCCGTGCCTTCATATTCTGCGTTTTAACGCGTAAAATAAAGGCAAAACGACGAAATTTTTATTATTCGTTTTATTTTATTTGCGTCTATTTGAACGATTTCCAACGATCTAAAATGCTTGAAAATGTTATTTTAGCAAAAAAAAAACAGCACGTTTTTGAGTTTCTTTTAATCTGCGTTTTAACGCGTAAAACAGCATAAAACGCCGAATTTTTTAGTTGCCTGTTTTATTAATAATATTGCGTCTATTTGAAACGATTTCAACGATCTAAAATACTTGAAATGCTTGGTTTTAGCAAAACAGCACGTTTTGAGCCGCTTTTATTCCCGCCTTTAAACGCAAAACAGCACAAAAACGACGAAATTTCTTTATTATTATTCGTTTTGGCTTCATTGCGTCTATTTGAAATCAGATTTCAAGGATCTAAAAATGCTTTAGAAAATGCTTATTTTAGCAAAACAGCACGTTTTGTGCATTTATTCCTGCCAACGCGTAGCCAGCATAAAACGACGAAATTTATTATTCGTTTTTATTAATACTACCCTACTTGAACGATTTCCAATATCTAAAATGCTTGAAAATGCTTATTTTAACAAAACAGCACGTTTTGAGCTTTTAATCTGCGCTTTAACCTCGTAAAACAGCATAAAAACGACGAATTTTTTTATTATTCGTTTTTGATTAATATTGATTCTATTTGAACGATTTCAACGATCTAAAAAATGCTTGAAACGCTTATTTTTGTGCGCAAACAGCACGGCTTTGAGCTTTAATCTGCGTTTTAACGCAAACAGCATAAAAAACGACGAAATTTTTATTATTCGTTTTTGCCGAATATTGCGTCTATTTGAACGATTGCAACGATCTAAAACGTTTGAAAATGCTTTTATTTTAAAGCAAAAAACAGCACGTTTTGAGCTTTAATCTGCGTTTTCAACGCGTAAAACAGCATAAAAACGACGAATTTTTTATTATTCGTTTTTATTAATATTGCGTCTATTTGAACGATTTCAACGATCTAAAAATACTTGAAAATGCTTTATTTTAAGCAAAAACAGCACGTTTTGCTTTATTCTGGCAACTTTAACGCGTAAAACAGCACAAAAAACGACGAACTCCTTTATTAACGTTTTTATTTTATTTGCGTCTATTTGAACGATTTCAACGATCTAAAATGTTTGAAAAATGTGCTTATTTTAGCAAAACAGCACGTTTTGTGCATTATTCCGGCGTTTTAACGCGTAAAATAGCATAAAACGTGACGAAATTTTATTACCGTTTTTATTAATATTGATTCTATTTGAACGATTTCAACGATCTAAATGCTTGAAAATGCTTATTTTAACAAAACAGCACGTTTTGAGCTTTTAATCTGCGTTTTAACTTCGTAAAACAGCATAAAACGACGAATTTTTTATTATTCGTTTTATTAATATTGATTCCTATTTGAACGATTTCAACGATCTAAAATGCTTGAAAACGCTTATTTGTGCTAAAAACAGCACGTTTTGAGCTTTAATCTGCGTTTTAACGCGTAAAACAGCATAAAAACGACGAAATTTTTATTATTCGTTTTTATTAATATTGCGTCTATATTTGAACGATTGCAACGATCTAAAATGCTTGAAAATGCTTTTATTTTAGCAAAAAACAGCACGTTTTGGGAGCTTCAATCGCGCCTACGTAAAACAGCATAAAAAACGTGGACGAATTTTTATTATTCGTTTTATTAATATTGCGTCTATTTGAAACGGGATTTCAACGATCTAAAATGCTTGAAAAATGCTTATTTTAGCAAAACAGCACGTTTTGAGCTTTAATCTGCGCCTTTAACGCGCGTAAAACAGTATAAAACGACGAAATTCTTTATTATCTGTTTTTATTATTATTGCATCTATTTGAACGATTTCAACGGATCTAAAATGCTTGAAAATGCTTATTTTAGCAAAAACAGCACGTTTGAGCTTTATTCTGCGTTTTAACGCGTAAAACAGCAGATAAAACGACGAAATTTCATTATTCGCCTTTATTACTATTGCGTCTATTTGAACGATTGCAACGATCTAAAATGCTTTTTCAAAATGCTTATTTGAAGCAAAACAGCACGTTTTTTGAGCTTTAATCTGCGTTTTAACGCGTAAACAGCATAAAAATGACGAATTTTTTAGTTATCTGCTTTTGCCATTATTGCGTCTATTTGAACGATTTCAACGATTCAAAAATACCTGGAAAATGCTTTATTTTAGCAAAACAGCAATTGCCTTTGAGCTTTTATATTCCGTCTTAACGCGTTCGTGTTACGCAAAACGACGAAATTCTTTTATTATTCGTTTTTATTTTTATTGCGTCTACTTGAACGATTTCAACGATCTAAATGCTTGAAATGCTTATTTTAGCAAAACAGCACGTTTTGCATTATTCTGCGTTTTAACGCGTAAAATAGCATAAAAACGACGAAATTTTTATTACCGTTTTGCCAATATTGATTCTATTTGAACGATTTCAAACGATCTAAAATGCTTGAAATGCTTATTTTAACAAAACAGCATGTTTTGAAAGATCCCCAAACCAACCCAACCTGAACGATTTCATGATCTAAAATGCCTTGAAAACGCTTACTTTAGCAAAACAGCACGTTTTGAGGCTTTAATCTGCGTTTAACGCAAACAGCACATAAAAACGACGAAATTTTTTATTATTCGTTTTATTAATATTGCGCCCTATTTGGAAACTTACTGCAACGGGATCTAAAAATGCTTGAAAATGCTTATTTTAAAGCAAAAACAGCACGTTTTGAGCTTTAATCTGCGTTTTAACGCGTAAAAACAGCATAAAAACGACGTAACTTTTTTGGCCATTCGTTTTTATTAATATTGCGTCTATTTGAAACGATTTCAACGATCTGTAAAATGCTTGAAAATGCTTATATTTTAAAGCAAAACAGCACGTTTTGAGTTTTAACCTTCAAAGTTTTAACGCGTAAACAGCATGTAAAAACGACGTGAAATGCATATTCGTTTTTATTATTATTGCATCTATTTGAACGATTTCAACGATCTAAATGCTTGAAAATGCTTATATTTTAAAGCAAAACAGCACGTTTTGAGCTTCATTCTGCGTTTTAACGCGTAAAACAGCATAAAAAACGACGAAATTTTTATTATTCGTTTTTTATTTTTATTGCGTCTATTTGAACGATTTCAACGATCTAAAATGCTTGAAAATGCTTATTTTAGCAAAACAGCACGTTTTGAGTTTAATCTGCGTTTTAACGCGTAAAAACAGCATAAAAAACGACGAAATTTTTATTATTCGTTTTTATATTATTGCATCTATTTGAACGATTTCAACGATCTAAAAATGCTTGAAATGCTTTATTTTAGCAAAACAGCACGTTTGAGCTTTATTCTGCGTTTTAACGCGTAAAACAGCATAAAAAACGACGAAATTTTTATTATTCGTTTTTGCCAATATTGCGTCTATTCTGAACGATTGCAAATCGATCTAAAAATGCTTGAAAATGCTATTTCTGGCAAAACAGCATCGTTTTGAGCTTTAATCTGGCAAGCGTTTTAACGCGTAAACAGCATAAAACGACGAATTTTTATTCGTTTTTATTAATATTGCGTCTATTTGAACGTGATCAACGATCTAAAAATACTTTGAAAAATGCTTATTTTAGCAAACAGCACGTTTTGAGCTTTTATTCTGCGTCTTAACGCGTAAACAGCATAAAAAAACGTGACGAAATTTTTATTATTCCGTTTTATTTTTATTGCGTCTATTTGAACGTGATTTCAACGATCTAAAATGCTTGAAAAATGCTTATTTCAGCAAAACAAAATGTTTTGTGCATTATTCTGCGTTTTAACGCGTAAAATAAAGTACATAAAAACGACGAAATTTTTATTACTCTCGTTTTTATTAATATTGATTCTATTTGAACGATTTCAACGATCTAAAATGCTTTGCGCTTATTTTAACAGTAAAACAGCACGTTTTGAGCTTTAATCTGCGTTTTAACTGTAAAACAGCATAAAAACGACGAATTTTTATTATTCGTTTTTATTAATATTGATTCTATTTTGAACGATTTCAACGATCTAAAAATGCTTGAAAACGCTTATTTTAGCAAAACAGCACGCAGAGCTTTTTAATCTGCGTTTTAACGCGTAAAAAACAGCATAAAACACGAAATTTCTTTATTATTCCGTTTTTATTGCGTCTATTTGAACGATTGCAACGATCTAAAAATGTTTGAAAATGCTTATTTTGTAGCAAAAATGTAGCACGTTTTGAGCTTTTAATCTGCGTTTTAACGCGTAAAACAGCATAAAACGACGAATTTTTTATTATTCGTTTTTACATTATTGCGTCTATTCGAACGTGATTTCAACGATCTAAAATGCTTCTGAAATGCTTATTTTAGCAAAACAGCATCGCTTTTGAGTTTTAATCTGGTGTTTTAACGCGTAAAACAGCATAAAAACGACGAAATTTTTATTATTCGTTTTATTATTATTGCATCTATTTGAAACGTGATTTCAACGATCTAAAATGCTTGAAAATGCTTATTTTAAAGCAAAACAGCACGTTTTGAGTTTTATTCTGCGTTTTAACGCGTAAAACAGCATAAAACGACGAAATTTTTTATTATTCGTTTTTATTTTATTGCGTCTATTTGAACGATTTCAAACGATCTAAAATGCTTGAAAATGTTTTATTTTAGCAAAACAGCACGTTTTGAGCTTAATCTGCGTTTTAACGCGTAAACAGCATAAAAACGACGAAATTTTAATTATTCGTTTTTATTAATATTGTTTCATTTGAACGATTTCCAACGATCTAAAATGCTTGAAAAGGCTTATTTTGTAGCAAAAACAGCACGTTTTGAGCTTAATTCGCGTTTTAACGCGCAAAACAGCATAAAAACGACGAAATTCTTTTTATTATTCGTTTTATTAATAATACTAAGGCCTATTTGAACGTGATTTCAACGTGATCTAAAATGCTTGAAAATGCTTATTTTAGCAAAACAGCACGTTTTGAGTTTAATCTGCGGCTTTAACGCGTAAAACAGCATAAAAACGACGAATTTTATTATTCGTTTTTATTAATATTGCTTCTTTGAACGATTTCAACGATCTAAAATGCTTTGAAAATGCTTATTTTAACAAAACAGCATCACGTTTTGAGCTTTAATTTGCGTTTTAACTCGTAAAACAGCATAAAACGATGAATTTTTTTATTCGTTTTTATTAATATTGACTTATTTGAACGATTTCAACGATCTAAAATGCTTGAAAAATGCTTAATATTTTGCGCAAAACAGCAATGTTTTGAGTTTTAATCTGCTTTTTAACGCGTAAAACAGCATAAAAACGTCGTTTTTTATTATTCTTTTTTATTAATAAGCTTTATTTAAAAGATTTCAACGATCTAAAATGCTTGAAAATGCTTTTTTTTTAGCAAAACAGCACTTTTTAAACTTTAATCTGCTTTTTTCGGGGTAAAAAAACAAAAAAGGGGCGAAATTTTTTTTTTCGTTTTTTTTTAATTTGTTTCTATTTGAACGATTTCAACGATCTAAAATGCATAAAAAATGCTTATATTAGCAAAACAGCACGTTTTGAGTTTTAATCTGCGTTTTAACGCGTAAAACAGCATAAAACGACAAATTTTTTATTTTTCCCTTTTTTTTTAAATTTTGCGTCTTTTGAACGTTTTAAACGATCTAAAATGCTTGAAAATGCTTTTTTTTAGCAAAACGGCCTTTTTATTTTCTGCGTTTTAACGCGTAAAAAAAACAAAAAAAGGGCGGAATTTTTTATTATTCGTTTTTTTAAATTTTGGGTTTTTTAAAGGGGCGTTTCAGCGATCAAAATGCTTGAAAATGCATTTTAGAAAAACAGCACTTTTTTGAGTTTTTAATCTGCTTTTTAACGCGAAAAGAGCAAAAAAATGAAATTTTTTATTATTCTTTAAAAATTTAATTTGTTTTTAACGATTTCAAGGGAAAAAAAAATGCTTGAAAAGCTTTTTTTGGGAAAGAAAACCGGCACGTTTTGGGGCCTTTTCTGCTTTTTTAAGGGGGAAAAAACAGCATAAAAGGGAAAAAATTTTATTATTGTTTTTCATTAAGTGGTTTCCCTTTTAAAAGGGGGGAATTTCCAGTTGCCCAAAAAGCGAAAAACTTATTTTTAGCAAAACAGCGTTTTGAGCTTTTCTGCTTTTTAACGCGTAAAAAAGGCCAAAAAAACGACTTTTTTATTTTGGTTTTTAAATATTGCGTCTATTTGAACATTTCAACGTCTTTGGAAAAAGGGCTTTTTTCCCAGCAAAACAGCACTTTTTGGGGCTTTATTCTGCTTTTTAAACGCGAAAACAGCAAAAAAACGGGGGTTTTTATTATTTTTTTTTATTTTTTGGAAATTATTTGAACGTTTCAACGATCTAAAATGCTTGAAAATGTTATTTTAGCAAAACAGCACGTTTTGAGCTTTTTCTGGTTTTAAACGCGTAAAAAAACTCGACGAAATTTTTTACCTTTTTTTTTTTTTATTGCGTCTATTTAAAGGGGAATCCCGATCAAAAAAATGGCAAAAATTCCCAATTTTCCCCGAAAACCACCGTTTTGGGTTTTTAAAATCGGGGTTTTAACGCGTAAAAAAACAAAAAAACGACGAATTTTTTTTTTTTTTTTTTTTTTTATTAATATTGCTTCTGTTGAACGTTTTCAACGATCTAAAAGGGCAAAAAGAAAATTTTAGGAAAAAACAAGCACGTTTTGAGTTTTTAATCTGTTTTTTTGCGTAAAACAGCATAAAAACGGCCGAAATTTTAAGTTTTTTTTTTAAATTTTTTTGCGTCTATTTGAACGATTTCAACGATCTAAAATGCTTGAAAATGCTTATTTTAGCAAAAAAACACTTTTTGGAGTTTTTAATCTGCTTTTTTAACCGTAAAACAGCATAAAAACGATAAATTTTTTTTATTATTCGTTTTTTTTAATATTCCTATTTGAACGTTTCAACGATCTAAAATGTTTGAAAATGCTTATTTTAACAAAACAGCACTTTTTTGAGTTTTTAATCTGCTTTTTTAACCCCGTAAAACAGCAAAAAAACGACAAAAAATTTTTATTATTCTTTTTTTTTGTAGCGTCTTTTTAAAAACCATTTCAACGCCCCAAAAAGCAAAAATCCCAATTTAAAAACAGCACTTTTTGAGCTTTTATTCTGCGTTTTAACGCGTAAAAAAAACAAAAAAACGACGAAATTTTTTTTATTCGTTTTTTTTTTTTGCTCTTTTGAACGTTTAAAAAAGAGCAAAAAATGCTTGAAAATGCTTATTTTAGAAAAAACAGCACGTTTGAGTTTTTAATCTGCGTTTTAACGCGTAAAACAGCATAAAACGGGGGGAATTATTCTTTTTTTTATTAATTTGTTTCCCTATTTGAACGATTTAAACGTTTAAAAGGGCGAAAATGTTATTTTAGCAAAACACCCTTTTTAAAGGCTTTAATCTGCGTTTTAAGGGAAAACAACAAAAAAACGAGGGGAAAATTTTTATTATTCGTTTTTTTTAAAAATTATTGCGTCTATTTGAACGATTTAAACGATCTAAAATGCTTGAAAATCTTATTTTAGAAAAACAGCACGTTTTGGGGGTTTTTAATCTCTTTTAAACGCGTAAAACGGCATAAAAACGACAAATTTTTTTATTATTCTTTTTTTATTAATTTGCGTCTATTTGAAGGGTTTCAACGATCTAAAATGCTTGGAA
>NW_027046213.1:7500-30053 GCF_025399875.1 Dalotia coriaria | reverse complement strand
GAAAATAATAAAATTTTTTCTTTTAAAAATTTTGTTTTAAGGTGTTTAAAAATTTTAAAAAAAGATTAAATTTTTTAAATTTTATAAAACGAATAAACTCAAACTGCTTTTTTTTAAAACATTTGCTTTAAAATCGTTGAAATCTTAAATAGAGCATTTAAAAAAAATAAAAATTTTTTTTTAAAAAGCTTTAAAACGGTTAAAGCCAATTAACTAAAATTTTTTTAAAATAAAAAATTTTAAAAAAAATTTAAATTTTTTTATTATTTAAAAGTTTAAAAAAGTTTTAAATGCTGTTTTGCTTAAAAAAAAATAAAAATTTTTTTTTAAAATTTTCATAAGAAATTAATTAAAACTTTAAAAAAAGGGTTTTTAAAAATTAAAAAACCGTTTATGTAAAGCGTTAAAAAAATAAAACTCGTTTTTAAAATTTTTAAATTTTAAATCGTTCAAATGGCTATTAATAAAAACGAATAATAAAATTCGTCGTTTTATGCTGTTTTACGCGTTAAAACGCAGATTAAAACTCAAAACGTGCTGTTTTGCTTTAAAATAAAAGCATTTTCAGAAGCATTTTAGATCGTTGAAATCGTTCAAATAGACGCAATATTAATAAAACGAATAATAAAAATTTCGTCGTTTTATGCTGTTTACGCGTTAAACGCAGATTAAAAGCTCAAAACGTGCTGTTTTTTTGCTAAAATAACATTTTCAAGCATTTTAGATCGTTGATATCGTTCAAATAGAAGCAATATTAATAAAAAAACGAATAATAAAAATCGTCGTTTTTATGCTGTTTTACGCGTTAAAACGCAGATTAAACTCAAAACGTGCTGTTTTGCTAAAATATCGCCCATTTTCAAGCATTTTTAGATCGTTAATCGTTCAAATAGAAGCAATATTAATAAAAACGAATAATAAAAATTCGTTTTATGCTGTTTTACGCGCGTTAAAACGCAGATTAAAGCTCAAAACGTGCTGTTTTGCTAAAATAAGCATTTTCAAGCATTTTAGATCGTTGAAATCGCTCCAGGTAGACTAATATTAATAAAAAACGAATAATAAAAATTTCGTCGTTTTTACATGCTGTTTTACGTGTTAAAACGCTGATTAAAGCTCAAACATTGCTGTTTTGCTAAAATAGGCATTTTCAGGCATTTTAGATCGTTGAAATCGTTCAAATAGACGCAATATTAATAAAAACGAATAATAAAAATTCGTCGTTTTATGCTGTTTACGCGTTAAACGCAGATTAAAGCTCAAAACGTGCTGTTTTTGCTGAAATAAGCATTTTCAACATTTTTAGATCGTTGAAATCGTTCAAATAGACGCAATAAAAATAAAAAAACGAATAATAAAAATTTCGTCGTTTTTATGCTGTTTTACGCGTTAAAACGCAGAATGAAGCTCAAAACGTGCTGTTTTGCTTACAAAATAAGCATTTCAAGCATTTTGAAGATCGTTGAAATCGTTCAAATAGACGCAATATTAATAAAAAACGAATAATAAATATTTCGTCATTTTATGCTGTTTTAAGCGTTAAAGAAACGCAGATTAAACTCAAAACGTGCTGTTTTGCTAAAATAAGCATTTTCAAGCATTTTAGATCGTTGAAATCGTTCAAATAGACGCAATATTAATAAAAACAGATAATAAAAATTTCGTCGTTTTATGCTGTTTTACGCGTTAAAACGCTGATTAAAACTCAAAACGTGCTGTTTTGCTAAAATAGGCATTTTCAAGCATTTTAGATCGTTGAAATCGTTCAAATAGACGCAATATTAATAAAAAACGAATAATAAAAATTCGTCGTTTTATGCTGTTTTTTACGCGTTAAAACGCAGATTAAAAGCTCAAAACGTGCTGTTTTTGCTTTAAAAATAAAGCATTTTCAAGCATTTTAGATCGTTGAAATCGTTCAAATAAAACAATATTAATAAAAACGAATAATAAAAATTTGTCGTTTTATGCTGTTTACGCGTTAAAACGCAGATTAAAGCTCAAAACGTGCTGTTTTGCTAAAATAAGCATTTTCAGCATTTTTAGATCGTTAGAAATCGTTCAAATAGAAACAATATTAATAAAAAACGAATAAAATTTCGTCGTTTTTTTGTACTGTTTTGCGGTAAGCGCAGATTAAAACTCAAAACGTGCTGATTTTGTAAAATAAGCATTTTCAAGCATTTTAGATCGTTGAAATCGTTCAAATAGACGCAATATTAATAAAACGAATAATAAAAATTTCGTCGTTTTATGCTGTTTTACGCGTTAAAACGCAGATTAAAGCTCAAAACGTGCTGTTTTGCTAAAATAAGCATTTTCAAGCATTTTAGATCGTTGAAATCGTTCAAATAGAAGCAATATTAATAAAAAACGAATAATAAAAATTCGTCGTTTTTATGCTGTTTTACGCGTTAAAACGCAGATTAAAGCTCAAAACGTGCTGTTTTAGCAAAATAAGCATTTTAAGCATTTTTAGATCGTTGAAATCGTTCGATAAAGTAATATTAATAAAAACAATAATAAAAAGTTCGTGTGTTTTATGCTGTTTTACGCGTTAAAACGCAGATTAAAGCTCAAAACGTATTGTTTGCTAAAATAAGCATTTTTCAAGCATTTTAGATCGTTAAAATCGTTCAAAATAGAAACAGCCGTAATAAAAACGAATAATAAATTTTGTGTTTTATGCTGTTTTTACGCGTTAAAACGCAGATTATAGCTCAAAACGTGCTGATTTGCTGAATAAGCATTTTCAAGCATTTAGATCGTTGAAATCGTTCAAATAGACGCAATATTAATAAAAACGAATAATAAAAATTTCGTCGTTTTTATGCTGTTTTCGCGTTAAACGCGAATTAAAGCTCAAAGTGCTGTTTTGCTAAAATAAAGCATTTTCAAGCATTTTAGATCGTTGAAATCGTTCAAATAGAAGCAATATTAATAAAAACGGGCAATAAAATTCGTCGTTTTATGCTGTTTTTGCGTTAAAACGCGAATTAAAACTCAAAACGTGCTGTTTTTTGCTAAAATAAGCATTTTCAAGCATTTTGAATCGTTGAAATCACGTTCAAAATAGACGCAATATTAATAAAAACGAATAATAAAAAATTTCGTCGTTTTATGCTGTTTTACGCGTTAAAACGCAGATTAAAAATAAAACGTGCTGTTTTTTGCTAAAATAAGCATTTTCAAACATTTTTAGATCGTTGATATCGTTCAAATAGAAGCAATATTAATAAAAACGAATAATAAAAAAATCGTTTTTATGCTGTTTTACGCGTTAAACGCAGATTAAAACTCAAAACGTGCTGTTTTCTAACAAAATAAGCATTTTTCAAGCATTTTAGATCGTTGGAAATCGTTCAAATAGAAGCAATAATAAAAAACGAATAATAAAATTCGTCATTTTATGCTGTTTACGCGTTAAAAACACAGATTTAAGCTCAAAACGTGCTGTTTGCTAAAATAAGCATTTTCAAGCATTTTAGATCGTTGAAATCGCTCAAATAGACGCAATATTAATAAAACGAATAATAAAAATTTCGTCGTTTTTATGCTGTTTTACGTCATTAAAACGCTGATTAAAGCCTCAAAACGTGCTGTTTTGCTCAAAATAGGCATTTCCAGGCATTTTAGATCGTTGAAATCGTTCAAATAGACGCAATATTAATAAAAACGAATAATAAAATTCGTCGTTTTATGCTGTTTTACCTTACGTTAAAACGCAGATTAAAACTCAAAACGTGCTGTTTTGCTAAAATAAGCATTTTCAAGCATTTTTAGATCGTTGAAATCGTTCAAATAGACGCAATAAAACCAAAAACGAATAATAAAAATTTCGTCGTTTTTTATGCTGTTTTACGCGTTAAAACGCAGAATGAAGCTCAAAAACGTGCTGTTTTTTTGCTAAAATAAGCATTTTCAAGCATTTTAGATCGTTGAAATCTGAAATAGACGCAATATTAATAAAACGAATAATAAATATTTCGTCATTTTTTATGCTTTGTTTAAGCGTTAAAACGCAGATTAAAACTCAAAACCTGCTGTTTTGCTAAAATATTTTCAAACATTTTTAGATCGTTGAAATCGTTAAAATAGACGCAATATTAATAAAAACGAATAATAAAAGAGGTGTGTTTTGCGTTTAAAAGGCGCTGGTGAAACTCAAGGCGTGGGCAAACGGCGTTTGGTCGCGTTGTCGTTCCGTGGGCATGATATTGGTAAAAACGAATAATAAAAAATTCGTCGTTTTTATGCTGTTTTACGCGTTAAAACGCAGATTAAAGCTCAAAACGCTGTTTTTGCTAAAATAAGCATTTTCAAGCATTTTAGATCGTTGAAATCGTTCAAATAGAAGCAATATTAATAAAAACGAATAATAAAAATTTGTCGTTTTATGCTGTTTTTACGCGTTAAAACGCAGATTAAAACTCAAAACGTGCTGTTTTTGCTAAAATAAGCATTTTCAAGCATTTTAGATCGTTGAAATCGTTCAAATAGACGCAATAAAAATAAAAAACGGAATAATAAAAATTTACCGTCGTTTTTATGCTGTTTTACACGCGTTAAAACGCAGAGATGAAGCTCAAAACGTGCTGTTTTGCTAAAATAAGCATTTTCAAGCATTTTGAATCGTTGAAATCGATCAAATAGACGCAATATTAATAAAAACGAATAATAAAATTTCGTCATTTTATGCTGTTTTTACGCGTTAAAACGCAGATTAAAGCTCAAACGTGCTGTTTTGCTTTAAAATAAGCATTTTCAAGCATTTTAGATGGAGAAATCGTTCAAATAGAAGCAATATTAATAAAAACGAATAATAAAAATTCGTCGTTTTTATGCTGTTTTACGCGTTAAAACGCAGATTAAAACTCAAACGTGCTGTTTTGCTTTCAAAATAAAGCATTTTCCAAGCATTTTTAGATCGTTGAAATCTTTCAAATAGACGCAATATTAATAAAAAGCGAATAATAAAAAATTTCGTCGTTTTATGCTGTTTTACGCGTTAAAACGCTGAATAAAGCTCAAAACGTGCTGTTTTGCTAAAATAGGCATTTTCAAGCATTTTAGATCATTTGAAATCGTTCAAATGGGCGCAATATTAATAAAAACGAATAATAAAAAATTCGTCGTTTTTATGCTGTTTTACGCGTTAAAACGCAGATTAAAGCTCAAAACGTGCTGTTTTGCTAAAATAAGCATTTTCAAGCATTTTTAGATCATTGAAATCGTTCAAATAGAAGCAATATTAATAAAAACGAATAATAAAAATTTCGTCGTTTTTATGCTGTTTTACGCGTTAAAACGCAGATTAAAGCTCAAAACGTGCTGTTTGCTAAAATAAGCATTTTCAAGCATTTTAGATCGTTGCAATCGTTCAAATAGACGCAATATTAATAAAAACGAATAATAAAAATTTCGTCGTTTTTTTATGCTGTTTTTACGCGTTAAACGCAGATTAAAACTCAAACGTGCTGTTTTGCTAAATAAGCATTTTCAAGCATTTTAGATCGTTGAAATCGTTCAAATAAGTAATATTAATAAAAACGAATAATAAAAATTTGTCGTTTTTATGCTGTTTCTACGCGTTAAAACGCAGATTAAAGCTCAAAACGTGCTGTTTTTGCTAAAATAAGCATTTTTCAAGCATTTTAAATCGTTGAAATCGTTCAAATAGACGCAATAAAAATAAAAACGAATAATAAAAATTGCGTGGTTTTTATTAACATTTTACGCGTTAAAACGCGGGAATGAAGCTCAAAACGTGCTGTTTTGCTAAAATAAAGCAGTTTCAAGCATTTTAGATCGTTGCGTCGTTCAAATAGACGCAATATTAATAAAAACGAATAATAAAAATTTCGTCATTTTATGCTGTTTACGCGTTAAAAACGCAGATTAAAAGCTCAAAACGCATTTTTGCTGGGAATAAGCATTTCAAGCATTTTTAGGTCGTTGAAATCGTTCAAATAGAAGCAATATTAATAAAACGAATAATAAAAAATTCGTCGTTTTTATGCTGTTTACGCGTTAAAACGCAGATTAAAGCAAAACGTGCTGTTTTGCTAAGTAGCATTTTCAAGCATTTTTAGATCGTTGAAATCGTTCAAATAGACGCAATATTAATAAAAACGAATAATAAAATTTTCGTCGTTTTATGCTGAATTGCGCGTTAAAACGCTGATTAAAGCTCAAAACGTGCTGTTTTTTGCACAAAATAGGCATTTTTCAAGCATTTTAGATCGTTGAAATCATTCCAAAATAGACGCAATATTAATAAAAAACGAATAATAAAAATTCGTCGTTTTTATGCTGTTTTACGCGTTAAAACGCAGATTAAAGCTCAAAACGTGCTGTTTTGCTAAATAAGCATTTTCAAGCATTTTTTGAATCGTTGAAATCGTTCAAAATAGACGCAATATAATAAAAAACGAATAATAAAAATTTCGTCGTTTTTATGCTGTTTTACGCGTTAAACGCTGATTAAAGCTCAAAACGTGCTGTTTTGCTTTAAAATAATAGGCATTTTCAAGCATTTTAGATCGTTGAAATCGTTCCAAATAGACGCAATATTAATAAAAACGGAATAATAAAAATTCGTCGTTTTTATGCTGTTTTACGCGTTAAAACGCAGATTAAAAGCTCAAAACGTGCTGTTTTGCTAAAATAAGCATTTTCAAGCATTTTAGATCGTTGAAATCGTTCAAATAGACGCAATATTAATAAAAACGAATAATAAAAATTCGTCGTTTTATCGCTGTTTACGCGTTAAAACGCAGATTAAAGCTCAAACGTGCTGTTTTTGCTAAAATAAGCATTTTCAAGCATTTTTAGATCGTTGAAATCGTTCAAATAGAAGCAATATTAATAAAAACGAATAATAAAAATTTGTCGTTTTTATGCTGTTTTACGCGTTAAAACGCAGATTAAGCTCAAAACGTGCATTTTTTGCTAAATAAACATTTTCAGCATTTTAGATCGTTGATCGTTCAAAATAGACGCAATATTAATAAAAAACGAATAATAAAATTTCGTCGTTTTTATGCTGTTTTACGCGTTAAAACGCGAATTAAAGCTCAAAACGTGCTGTTTTGCTTTAAAATAAGCATTTTCAAGCATTTTAGATCGTTGAAATCGTTCGGAAATAGACGCAATATTAATAAAACGAATAATAAAAATTGCGTCGTTTTTTATGCTGTTTTGCGCGTTAAAACGCAGATTAAAGCTCAAAACGTGCTGTTTTGCTAAAATAAGCATTTTCAAGCATTTTAGATCGTTGAAATCGTTCAAATAGACGCAATAAAATAAAAAACGAATAATAAAAATTTCGTCGTTTTTATGCTGTTTTACGCGTTAAAACGCAGAATGAAGCTCAAACTTAACATTTTTGCTAAAATAAGCATTTTCAAGCATTTTAGATCGTTTGAGGAAATCGTTCAAATGGCCGCAATATTAATAAAAACGAATAATAAATATTTCGTCATTTTTTATGCTTTATTTTTAAGCGTTAAAACGCAGATTAAAGCTCAAAACGTGCTGTTTTACCTTTAAAATAAGCTTTTCCAAGCATTTTTAAGATCGTTGAAATCGTTCAAATAGACGCAATATTAATAAAAAACGAATAATAAAAATTTTCGTCGTTTTTTATATGCTGTTTTACGCGTTAAAACGCTGATTAAAAGCTCAAAACGTGCTGTTTTGCTAAAATAGGCATTTTCAAGCATTTTTAGATCGTTGAAATCGTTCAAATAGACGCAATAGTGGCAAAACGAATAATAAAAATTCGTCGTTTTACATGCTGTTTTACGCGTTGAAGCGCAGATTAAAGCTCAAAACGTGCTGTTTTGCTAAAATAAGCATTTTTCAAGCATTTTAGATCGTTGAAATCTCTTTCAAATAGACGCAATATTAATAAAAACAGATAATAAAATTTCGTCGTTTTATTAACGTATTACGCGTTAAAACGCTGAATAAAGCTCAAAACGATGCTGTTTTACAAAATAGGCATTTTCAAGCATTTTAGATCGTTGAAATCGTTCAAATAGACGCAATATTAATAAAACGAATAATAAAAATTCGTCGTTTTATGCTGTTTTCTGCCGTTAAATGCAGATTAAAGCTCAAAACGTGCTGTTTTGCTTCAAAATAAGCATTTTCAAGCATTACCCCAGATCGTTGAAATCGTTCAAATGAAGCAATATTAATAAAAACGAATAATAAAATTTCGTCGTTTTTATGCTGTTTTACGCGTTAAACGCAGATTAAAAACTCAAAACGTGCTGTTTTGCTAAAATAAGCATTTTCAAGCATTTTTAGATCGTTGCAATCGTTCAAATAAGACGCAATATTATTAAAACGAGTAATAAAAGAATTTCGTCGTTTTTATGCTGTTTTACGCGTTAAAACGCAGATTAAAGCTCAAAACGTGCTGTTTTGCTAAAACCGCATTTTCAAGCATTTTAGATCGCGGTGAAATCATTTCAAACCAAACAGCTATTAATAAAAAACGAATAATAAAAAATTTGTCGTTTTATGCTGTTTTACGCGTTAAAACGCAGATTAAGCTCAAAACGTGCTGTTTGCTAAAATAAGCATTTTCAAAGCATTTTTAAATCGTTGAAATCGTTCAAATAGACGCAATAAAATAAAAATGAATAATAAAAAAATTACGTCGTTTTATGCTGTTTTACGCGTTAAAACGCGGGAATGAAACTCAAAACGTGCTGTTTTGCTAAAATAAGCAGTTTCAAGCATTTTAGATCGTTGAAATCTCGTTCAAATAGACGCAATATTGATAAAACGAATAATAAAAAATTTCGTCGTTTTTATGCTGTTTACGCGTTAAAACGCGGGTAGCTCAAAACGTGCTGTTTTGCTTAAGAATAAGCATTTTCAAGCATTTTGAGTCGTTGAAATCGTTCAAATAGAAGCAATATTAATAAAAACGAATAATAAAAATTCGTCGTTTTATGCTGTTTTACGCGTTAAAACGCAGATTAAAGCTCAAAACGTGCTGTTTTTGCTAAAATAAGCATTTTCAAGCATTTTAGATCGTTGAAATCGTTCAAATAGACGCAATATTAATAAAAACGGAATAATAAAAATTTTAGTCGTTTTATGCTGTATTACGCGTTAAAACGCTGATTAAAGCTCAAAACACATTAGCACCATTTTGCTTTCAAATAGAGCATTTTTCAAGCATTTTAGATCGTTGAAATCACGTTCAAATGAACGCAATATTAATAAAAACGAATAATAAAAAATTCGTCGTTTTATGCTGTTTTACGCGTTAAAACGTTAAAGCTCAAAACGTGCTGTTTTGCTAAAATAAAGCATTTTCAAGCATTTTAGATCGTTGAAATCGTTCAAATAGACGCAATATTAATAAAAACGAATAATAAAATTTCGTCGTTTTATGCTGTTTTACGCGTTAAAACGCTGATTAAAACTCAAAACGATGCTGTTTTGCTAAAATAGGCATTTTCAAGCATTTTAGATCGTTGAAATCGTTCAAATATAGACGCAATATTAATAAAAACGAAGATAATAAAAAATTCGTCGTTTTATGCTGTTTTACGCGTTAAAACAGATTAAAGCTCAAAATGCTGTTTTGCTAAAATAAGCATTTTCAAGCGGCAGATGGTGAAATCGTTCAAATAGACGCGTATTGGCAAGCAGATAATAAAAATTCGTCGTTTTATGCTGTTTTTACGTTAAAGGCGCGGTTAAAAGCTCAAAACGTGCTGTTTCAAAATAAGCATTTTCAAGCATTTTAGATCGTTGAAATCGTTCAAATAAAGCAATATTAATAAAAACGAATAATAAAAATTCGTCGTTTTGCTGTTTCGCCGTTAAAGCGCAGATTTAAGCTCAAAACGTGCTGTTTGCTAAAATAAGCATTTTCCAGCATTTTAGATCGTTGAAATCGTTCAAATAGACGCAATATTAATAAAAACGAATAATAAAAATTTCGTCGTTTTTTATGCTGTTTTACGCGTTAAAACGCAGATTAAAACTCAAAACGTGCTGTTTTTGCTTCACAAAATAAGCATTTTCAGCGTACCCAGATCGTTGAAATCGTTCACAAATAGAAGCAATATTAATAAAAACGAATAATAAAAAATTTGTCGTTTTTATGCTGTTTTACGCGTTAAAACGCAGATTAAAAAGCTCAAAACGTGCTGTTTTGCTAAAATAAGCATTTTCAAGCATTTAAAATCGTTGAAATCGTTCAAATGGGCGCAATAAAATAAAAAAATGAATAATAAAAATTGCGTCGTTTTTTTATGCTGTTTTACGCGATTAAAACGCAGAATGAAGCTCAAAACGTGCTGTTTTGCTAAAATAAGCAGTTTCAGCATTTTAGATCGTTGAAATCGTTCAAATAGACGCAATATTAATAAAAAACGAATAATAAAAATTTCGTATACATTTTATGCTGTTTACGCGTTAAAACGCAGATTAAAGCTCAAAACGTGCTGTTTTTAACAGAATAAGCATTTTCAAGCATTTTAGGTCGTTGAAATCGTTCCGTCGAAGCAATATTAATAAAAACGAATAATAAAATTTGCGTCGTTTTATGCTGTTTTACGCGTTAAAACGCAGATTAAAATAAAACGTGCTGTTTTGCTAAAATAAGCATTTTCAAGCATTTTGATCGTTAAAATCGTTTCAAATAGACATATTAATAAAAACGAATAATAAAAATTTCGTCGTTTTTTATGCTGTATTACACTTTAAAACGCGATTAAAGCTCAAAACGTGCTGTTTTGCTAAAATAGGCATTTTCAAGCATTTTAGATCGTTGAAATCGTTCAAATAGACGCAATATTAATAAAAACGAATAATAAAAAATTCGTCGTTTTATGCTGTTTTACGCGTTAAAACGCAGATTAAAGCTCAAAACGTGCTGTTTTGCTAAAAAATAAGCATTTTCAAGCATTTTTAGATCGTTGAAATCGTTCAAATAGACGCAATATTAATAAAAACGAATAATAAAATTTCGTCGTTTTATGCTGTTTTACGCGTTAAACGCTGATTAAAGCTCAAAACGTGCTGTTTTGCTAAAATAGGCATTTTCAAGCATTTTAAGATCTTTGAAATCACGTTTCCGATAAGACGCAATATTAATAAAAACGAATAATAAAAATTCGTCGTTTTTTATGCTGTTTTACGCGTTAAAAACGCCAGATTAAAGCTCAAAACGTGCTGTTTTGCTAAAATAAACATTTCAAGCATTTTTAGATCGTTGAAATCGTTTCAAATAGACGCAATATTAATAAAAACGAATAATAAAAATTCGTCGTTTTATGCTGTTTTACGCGTTAAAACGCAGATTAAAGCTCAAAACGTGCTGTTTTGCTAAAATAAGCATTTTCAAGCATTTTAGATCGTTGAAATCGTTCAAATGGCTTAATATTAATGAAACGAATAATATTAAAAATTCGTCGTTTTTATGCTGTTTTACGCGTTAAAGGCGCGATTTAAGCTCAAAACGTGCTGTTTTGCTAAATAAGCATTTTCAAGCATTTTAGATCGTTGAAATCGTTCAAATAAGGCGCAATATTAATAAAAACAGATAATAAAAATTTCGTCGTTTTATGCTGTTTACGCGTTAAACGCAGATTAAGTAAAACATGCTGTTTTGCTAAAATAAGCATTTCAGAAGCATTTTAGATCGTTGAAATCGTTCAAATAGACGCAATATTAATAAAAAACGAATAATAAAAAATTCGTCGTTTTTATGCTGTTTTACGCGTTAAACGCAGATTAAAGCTCAAAACGTGCTGTTTTGCTAAAATAAGCATTTTCAAGCATTTTAGATCGTTGAAATCGTTCCAAATAGAAGCAATATTAATAAAAACGAATAATAAAAATTCATCGTTTTTTATGCTGTTTTTACGCGTTAAAACGCAGATTAAAGCTCAAAACGTGCTGTTTTTGCTAAAATAAGCATTTTCAAGCATTTTAGATCGTTGAAATCGTTCAAATAGACGCAATAGTAATAAAAACGAATAAAAAAATTCGTCGTTTTTTTTTATGCTGTTTTACGCAGCAAAACGCAGATTAAAGCTCAAAGCGTGCTGTTTTTTGCTAAAATAGGCATTTTCAAGCATTTTAGATCGTTGAAATCTTTCAAATAGAAGCAATAATAATAAAAACGAATAATAAAAAATTCGTCGTTTTATGCTGTTTTACGCGCGTTAAAACGCGAATTAAACTCAAAACGTGCTGTTTTGCTAAAATAAGCGTTTTCAGAATTTTTAGATCGTTGAAATCCCGTTCAAATAGAAACATAATGGCAAAACGAATAATAAAAATTCGTCGTTTTATGCTGTTTTACGCGATTAAGAAACGCAGATTAAAGCTCAAAACGGTAACGCTAAAATAAAGCATTTTCAGTATTTTAGATCGTTGAAATCGTTCAAATAGACTGCGTATTAATAAAACGGGCAAAAATTCGTCGTTTTATGCTGTTTTACGCGTTAAAACGCAGATTAAAGCTCAAACGTGCTGTTTGCTAAAATAAGCATTTTCAAGCATTTTAGATCGTTGAAATCGTTCAAATAGACGCAATATTAATAAAAACTAATAATAAAAAATTAAAGTCGTTTTATGCTGTTTTACGCGTTAAAGCAGATTAAACTCAAAATGTGCTGTTTTGCTAAAATAAGCATTTTAAGCATTTTAGATCGTTGAAATCACGTTCAAAATAGACGCAATAAAATAAAAAACGAATAATAAAAATTTCGTCGTTTTTTATGCTGTTTTACGCGTTAAAACGCAGAATAAAGCTCAAAAACACGATAACTGTTCTGCTAAAATAAGCATTTTTCAAGCATTATAAGATCGTTGAAATCGTTCAAATAGACGCAATAATAAAAACGAATAATAAAAATTTCGTCGTTTTATGCTGTTTTACGCGCGTTAAACGCAGATTAAAGCTCAAAACGTGCTGTTTTGCTAAAATAAGCATTTTCAAGCATTTTAGATCGTTGAAATCGTTCAAATAGAAGCAATATTAATAAAAAACGAATAATAAAAAATTCGTCGTTTTTTATGCTGTTTACGCGTTAAAACGCAGTTAAAACTCAAAACTTGATGCTGTTTTTTGCTAAAATAAGCATTTTCAAGCATTTTACATCGTTGGAAATCGTTCAAATAGACGCAATATTAATAAAAACGAATAATAATAAAAATTTCGTCGTTCTTATGCTGTTTTGCATTAAACACTGATTAAAGCTCAAACGTGCTGTTTTGCCAAAAATAAGCATTTTTCAAGCATTTTTAGATCGTTGAAATCGTTCAAATAGACGCAATATTAATAAAACGAATAATAAAAATTTCGTCGTTTTTTAACGTTTTACGCGTTAAAAACGCGATTAAAGCTCAAAACGTGCTGTTTTTGCTAAAATAAAGCATTTTCAAGCATTTTAGATCGTTGAAATCGTTTAAATAGAAGCAATATTAATAAAACGAATAATAAAATTCGTCATTTTTAGGCACCATTTTACGCGTTAAAACGCAGATTAAAACTCAAAACGTGCTGTTTTGCTAAAATAAGCATTTTCATGCATATTAGATCGTTGAAATCGTTCAAATAGAAGCAATATTAATAAAACGAATAATAAAAAAATTCGTCGTTTTTATGCTGTTTTACGCGTTAAAACGCGGGTAAAAGCTCTCAAAACGTGCTGTATTTAGCACAAATAAAGTATTTTCAAGCATTTTAGATCGTTGAAATCGTTCAAATAGAAATATTAATTAAACGAATAATAAAAAATTCGTCGTTTTATGCTGTTTTACGCGTTAAACGCAGATTAAAGCTCAAAACGTGCTGTTTTGCTAAAATAAGCATTTTCCAAGCATTTTAGATCGATTTGGAAATCGTTTAAATAGACGCAATATTAATAAAATACGAATAATAAAAATTTCGTCGTTTTATGCTTTCTTTATGCGTTAAAACGCTGATTAAAACTCAAAACGTGCTGTTTTGCTAAAATAAGCATTTTCAAGAATTTTAGATCGTTGGGAAATCGTTCAAATAGACGCAATAAAAATAAAAACGAATAATAAAATTTCGTCGTTATTATGCTGTTTGGCGCGTTAAAACGCAGAATAAAGCTCAAAACGTGCTGTTTTGCTATAATAAAGCATTTTCAAAGCATTTTAGATCGTTGAAATCACATTTAAATAGACGCAATATTAATAAAACGAATAATAAAAAGTTTCGTCGTTTTTTATGCTGTTTTATGCGTTAAAACGCTGATTAAAGCAAAAGCGTGCTGTTTTGCTAAAATAAGCATTTTCAAGCATTTTTAGATCGTTGAAATCGTTCAAATAGACGCAATATTAATAAAAACAAATAATAAAAAATTCGTCGTTTTATGCTGTTTACGCGTTAAAACGCAGATTAAAACTCAAAATTGCTGTTTGCAAAATAAGCATTTTCAAGCATTTTAGATCGTTTGAAATCGTTCAAATAGAAGCAATATTAATAAAAACGAATAATAAAATTCGTCGTTTTATACCGTTTTACGCGTTAAAACGCAGATTAAAACTCAAAACGTGCTGTTTTGCTAAAATAAACATTTCAAGCATTTTTAGATCGTTGAAATCGTTCAAATAGACGCAATATTAATAAAAACAGATAAAATTCGTCGTTTTTATGCTTTGTTTTACGCGTTAAAACGCAGATTAAAGCTCAAAACATTAACTTATTGTTGCTAAATAAGCATTTCAAGCATTTTGAATTGTTGAAATCGTTCAAATAGAAGCAATAGTAATAAAAACGAATAATAAAAAATTCGTCGTTTTTATACTTTGTTTACGCGTTAAAACGCAGATTAAAGCTCAAAACGTGCTGTTTTGCTAAAATAAAGCATTTTCAAGCATTTTAGATCGTTGAAATCGTTCAAATAGACGCAATAAAAATAAAAAACGAATAATAAAAAACTGCGTCTTTTATGCTGTTTGACGCGTTAAAACGCAGAATAAAGCTCAAAACGTGCTGTTTTTGCTAAAATAAGCATTTTCAAGCATTTAGATCGTTGAAATCGTTCAAATAGACGCAATATTAATAAAAACGAATAATAAAAATTTCGTCGTTTTTATGCTGTTTTACGCGTTAAAACGCAGATTAAAGCTCAAAAACGTGCTGTTTTGCTAGAAATACATTTTCAAGCACATTTTAGATCGTTGAAACCGTTTAAATAGAAGCAATATTAATAAAAACGAATAATAATTCGTCATTTTTATGTGCTGTTTACGCGTTAAAACGCAGATTCAAAAGCACCAAAACGTGCTGTTTTTGCTAAAATAAGCATTTTCAAGCATTTTAGATCGTTGAAATCGTTCAAATAGACGCAATAAAAATAAAAACGAATAATAAAAATTTCGTCACGTTTTTTATGCTGTTTGACGCGTTAAAAACGCAGAATAAAGCTCAAAACGTGCTGTTTTGCTAAAAAATAAGCATTTTCAAGCATTTTAGATCGTTGAAATAAGTTTCAAATAGACGCAACGATAAATAAAAACGAATAATAAAAAATTTCGTGTTTTTATACTTTGTTTTACGCGTTAAACGCAGATTAAAATAAAACGTGCTGTTTTGCTTTAAAATAAGCATTTCCAAGCATTTTTAGATCGTTGAAATCGTTCAAATAGAAGCAATATTAATAAAACGAATAATAAAAATTCGTCGTTTTATGCTGTTTTACGCGTTTAGAAACGCAGATTAAAGCTCCAGAAACGTGCTGTTTTGCTAAAATAAGCATTTTCAAGCATTTTTAGATCGTTGAAATCGTTCAAAATAGACGCAATATTAATAAAAACGAATAACTAAAAATTTCGTCACGTTTTTATGCTGTTTTACGCGTTAAAACGATTAAAAGCTCAAAACGTGCTGTTTTGCTAAAATAAAAACATTTTCAAGCATTGGCAGATCGTTAATCGTTCAAATAGACGCAATATTAATAAAAACGAATAATAAAAATTTCGTCGTTTTTTTATGCTGTTTTGCACGCGTTAAAACGCTGATTAAGCAAAACGTGCTGTTTTGCTTTAAAATAAGCATTTTTCAAGCATTTTACATCGTTGAAATCGTTCAAATGAACGCAATATTAATAAAAAACGAATAATAAAAAATTTCGTCGTTTTTTTATGCTGTTTTACGCGTTAAACGCTGATTAAAACTCAAAAACGTGCTGGCATTTTTGCTAAAATAAAGCATTTTCCGGCGTGGCGAATCACGTTAGCGAAATCGTTCAAATAGACGCAATATTAATAAAAACGAATAATATTTCGTCGTTTTTTTATGCTGTTTTACGCGTTAAAACGCAGATTAAAGCTCAAAACATGCTGTTTTAGCACAAAAATAAGCATTTTCAAGCATTTTAGATCGTTGAAATCGTTTTAAATAGAAGCAATATTAATAAAAACGAATAATAAAAATTCGTCATTTTATGCTTGTTTTACGCGTTAAGCGCAGATTAAAGCTCGAAACGGCCGCTGTTTTGCTAAAATAAGCATTTTTCCGGCATTTTTAGATCGTTGAAATCGTTCAAATAGAAGCAATATTAATAAAAACGAATAATAAAAAATTCGTCCCTTTTTTATTGTTTTACGCGTTAAAACGCAGATTAAAAGCTCAAAACGTGCTGTTTTGCTTTAAAATAAGCATTTTCAAGCATTTTTAGATCGTTGAAATCGTTCAAATAGACGCAATATTAATAAAAACAATGATAAAAATTTCGTCGTTTTTATGCTGTTTTACGCGTTAAAACGCAGATTAAAGCTCAAAACGTGCTGTTTTGCTAAAAATAAGCATTTTCAAGCATTTTAGATGGTTGAAAATCGTTCAAATAGAAGCAATATTAATAAAAAAACGAATAATAATAAAAAATTTCGTCGTTTTTATGCTTTTGTTTACGCGCGTTAAAACGTAGATTAAAGCTTTTCAAAACGTGCTGTTTTGCTTGCAATAAGCATTTTAAAAAGTTTTAGATCGTTGAAATCGTTCAAATAGACGCAATATTAATAAAACGAATAATAAAATTTCGTCGTTTTTTTATGCTGTTTTACGGGTTAAAACGCTGATTAAAGCTCAAAACGTGCTGTTTTGCCAAAAATAAAGCATTTTCAAGCATTTTTAGATCGTTGAAATCGTTCAAATAGACGCAATAGTGGCAAAAACGAATAATAAAAATTCGTCGTTTTATGCTGTTTTACGCCGTTAAACGCAGATTAAAGCTCAAAAGCGTGCTATTTGCTAAAATAACATTTTGCAGCATTTTAGATCGTTGAAATCGTTCAAATAGAAGCAATATTATTAATAAAACGAATAATAAAAATTTCGTCGTTTTTATGCTGTTTTACGCACTGAAACGCGAAGATTAAAACTCAAAACGATGCTTTGGCTGCTTTAAAATAAGCATTTTCAAGCATTTTATATCGTTGAAATCGTTTTAAATAGAAGCAATATTAATAAAAACGAATAATAAAAATTCGTCATTTTTATGCTGTTTTACGCGTTAAAACGCAGATTAAAGCTCAAAACGTGCTGTTTGCTAAAATAAGCATTTTCAAGCATTTTAGATCGTTGAAATCGTTCAAATAGGCGCAATATTAATAAAAACGAATAATAAAAATTTCGTCGTTTTTTTTTATGCTGTTTTACGCGTTAAACGCAGAAAAAAACTAAAAATGTGCTTTTTTTTGCTAAAAAAAAAGCATTTTAAAAGCTTTTTAGATTTTGAAATCGTTCAAATAAAGTATTTAAAAACGAATAAAAAAAATTCGTCTTTTTTATCCCTTTTTTTGGGTTAAAACGCAGTTTAAAAAGCTCAAAACGTGCTTTTTTTTTGCTAAAATAAGCATTTTAAAACTTTTTTAAAATCTTGAAATCGTTCAAATAAAAACAATATTAAAAAAAACCAATAAAAAAAAAATTCGTCGTTTTATGCTTTTTTTACGGGGTTAAAACGCAGTTTAAAAACTCAAAACGTGCTGTTTTGCTAAAATAAGCATTTTCAAGCATTTTAGATCTTTTGAAACCCTTTTAAAAATAGACGCAAAAAAAAATAAAACGAATAATAAAATTTCGTCTTTTTTATGCTTTTTTTACGGGGTTAAAACGCGGGGAAAGGCAAAACGTGCTGTTTTGCTAAAATAAGCTTTTTTCAAGCTTTTTTAGATCGTTGAAACCCGTTAAAATAGACCCTATTAAAAAAAACGAAAAATTTAAAAATTTCGTCTTTTTTTTTATCCCCTGTTTTAGGGTTAAAAAGGGGGGGGGTTAAAGCTAAAAAACGTGCTGAAAAAAAGCTTTTTTCAAGCTTTTTTAGATCGTTGAAATCGTTAAAAATAGAAAGCAAATTAATAAAAACGAATAAAAAAAAAATTCGTCGTTTTTATGCTGTTTTACGGGGGTTAAAACGCAGATTAAAGCTCAAAACTTGCTGTTTTCAAAAAATAAGCTTTTTAAAAAGCATTTTAGATCGTTGAAATCTTTTAAAATAGAAACAATATTAAAAAAAACGAATAATAAAAAATTTCGTCTTTTTTATGCTTTTTTTACGCTTTAAAAACGCAGTTAAAAAGCTAAAAACTTTGCTGTTTTGCTAAAAAAAACATTTTCAAGCATTTTAAAATCGTTTGAAATGGAAAATAGAAGCAATATTAATAAAAACGAATAATAAAAATTCGTCCCTTTTATTTTTGTTTTCGCGTTAAAACGCAGTTTAAAAAGCTCAAAACGTGCTTTTTTTGTAAAATAAGCATTTTCAAGCATTTTAAAACCCTTTTCTTTCCCAAAAAAGACGCAATAAAAAAAAACAATAATAAAATTTCGTCTTTTTTTATGCTTTTTTTGCCCGTTAAAACGCAGATTAAAGCTCAAAACCTTTTTTTGTTTTAAAATAAGCATTTTCAAGCATTTTAGATCGTTTGAAATCTTTCCCAAATAGGCAATATTAATAAAAACGAATAATAAAAATTTGTCGTTTTATGCTGTTTTACGCTTTAAAAACCCAGATTAAACTCAAAGCGTGCTTTTTTTTAAAATAAGCTTTTTTCCAAGCTTTTTAGATCGTTGAAATCATTCAAATAGACGCAATAAAAAAAAAACGAATAAAAAAATTTCCGTCTTTTATGCTGGCGTTAAAACGCAGAAAAAAATAAAACGTGCTTTTTTGCTAAAAAAGCATTTTCAAGCTTTTTTAGATCGTTGAAATCGTTCAAATAGACGCAATATTAATAAAAACGAATAATAAAAATTTCGCCCTTTTTTTTTTATGCTTTTTTTACGCGTTAAAACGCAGAAAAAAACTCAAAACGTGCTTTTAATGGGGGGAAAAAACATTTTCAAGCTTTTTTAGTTTTTTGAAATCGTTCAAATAAAAACAATATTAATAAAAACGAATAAAAAAAATTCGTCGTTTTATGCTTTTTTCGCGTTAAAACGCAATTAAAACTCAAAACGTGCTTTTTGCTAAAATAAAAATTTTCCCAAAGCTTTTTTAAAATCGTTGAAATCGTTCAAATAGACGCAATATTAAAAAAAACGAAAAAAAAAAAAATTTTTCTTTTTTAAACTTTGTTTTACGCGTTAAAACGCAGTTTAAAACTCAAAACGTGCTTTTTTTGCAAAAAGTAAGCATTTTCAAGCATTTTAGATCGTTGAAATCACGTTCAAAAAAGACGCAATATTAATAAAAAAGGGTTTGGGTTTTTTAAAAGGTGGGTTTTTTACGACCCGAGATGTTTACGTGATAACCTTATTGGTGATAAAAAGGTTTTGTTTTTTTGCAATTGTTGCCCACCACTTGCGCACTTCACTTTTTTGTTTTTACTTTTTAAGGCTCCCCGCACACTACAAATTTTTTTATCGGCCGATAAAACATTCAGGGGAAAAACAACCGCACAAAAAATCCCATTCTTTTTGTATGCCGGGGGGGGTGAGACGGAAGATCGGTCCCAAACTACTCCCCGCTTGACTCGCACGGAATGACTGGCAGCGCTCGAAGGGTGAGACGGGGAATCGGTCCGTCTCTCCTGAAATAACGGGGGGGGGTCGGAATGACGGCAGCGCCCAGGGTGAGACGGGACATCGGTCCGTTTTCTCCGAAAAGAGGGGTAACCTGCGATCGACCTCGCTCGTGACACGGGTTTTTGAACCGGTCCCCGTAAAAAACGATTTTAAAAGACGTTATCCGTCAAAACGAATAAAAAAAATGTCGTCCGTTTTTATGCTGTTTTACGCGTTAAAACGCAGAATAAAACCCAAAAAGTGCTGTTTTGCTAAAGAAGCATTTTCAAGCATTTTTTGATCGTTGGGAAAACGGTTTAAATAGACGCAATATTAATAAAAAACGAATAATAAAAAATTTGTGGGTTTTTATGCTGTTTTACGCGTTAAAACGCAGAATAAAACCCCAAAAAAATGCTGTTTTGCTAAAATAAGCATTTTCAAGCTTTAGATTGTTGACATCCCTTCAAATAGACGCAATATTAAAAAACGAATAATAAAAATTTCGTCGTTTTTTATTTCTGTTTTACGCGTTAAAACGCAGATTAAAACTAAAAAAGTGCTGTTTTTTCTAAAATAAAACATTTTCAAGCATTTTTGAACGTTGAAATCGTTCAAATAAACAATATTAATAAAAAAAGAAAAAAAAATTCGTCTTTTTTTTGCTGTTTTACGCGTTAAAACCAGATTAAAAATCAAAAAGTGCTGTTTTTAAAATTTAAAAAAATTTTAAAACATTTTTAATCCCTTGAAATCCCCCGTTCAAATAGACGCAATATTTAAAAAACCCAATAATAAAAAAATTCCCTCGTTTTTTTGCTTTTTTTTACGCGTTAAAACGCAGATAAAAGCTCAAAAACTTCTGTTTTTTTCAAAAAAGCCTTTTCAAGCATTTTTAATCGTTGGGAAAACGTTCAAATAGAAGCAATTTTAAAAAAGAATAATAAAAATTCGTCGTTTTTTTTGCTGTTTTTCGCGTTAAAACGCAGATTAAAACAAAACGTTTCTGTTTTGCTAAAATAAGCATTTTTAAGCATTTTTGAAACGTTTTAAATCCCTTCAAATAAAAAATATTAATAAAAACGAATAAAAAAATTCGTGTTTTATGCTGTTTACGCGTTAAAACCCCAGATTAAAACTTTAAAACGTGCTGTTTTGCTAAAATAAAAACATTTTCAAAACATTTTTTGATCGTTGAAATCGTTCAAATAGAAACAATATTAATAAAAAAAGAAAAAAAAAAATTCGTCGTTTTTAGCCTGTTTTTCGCGGGGGAAAAGCGGTTAAAACCCCAAAACGTGCGGGCCAAAAAAAAACTTTTCCGGGATTTTAGATCGTTGAAATCGTTCAAATAGGCGCAATATTAATAAAACGAATAATAAAAATTTCGTCGTTTTTATGCTGTTTTACGCGTTAAAACGCAGATTAAAAGCTCAAAACGATGCTGTTTTGCTAAAATAAGCATTTTCAAACATTTTAGATCGTTGAAATCGTTCAAATAGAAGCAATATAATAAAACAGAATAATAAAAATTCGTCGTTTTTATGCTGTTTTACGCGTTAAAACGCAGATTAAAGCTCAAAACGTGCTGTTTTGCTAAAATAAGCATTTTCAAGCATTTTAGATCGTTGAAAACGTTCAAATAGACGCAATAAAATAAAAATGAATAATAAAAATTTCGTCGTTTTATGCTATTTTACGCGTTAAAACGCAGAATAAAGCTCAAAACGTGCTGTTTTGCTAAAATAAGCATTTTCAAGCATTTTAGATCGTTGAAATCGTTCAAATAGATGCAATATTAATAAAAACGAATAATAAAAATTTCGTCGTTTTTATGCTGTTTTACGCGTTAAAACCAGATTAAAACTCAAAACGAGCTGTTTTGCTAAAATAAGCATTTTCAAGCATTTTAGATCGTTGAAATCGTTCAAATAGACGCAATTTAATAAAACGAATAATAAAAATTCGTCGTATTTATGCTGTTTTACGCGTTAAAACGCAGATTAAAGCTCAAAACGATGCTGTTTTTGCTAAAATAAGCATTTGCAAGCATTTTAGATCGTTGAAATCGTTCAAATAGAAGCAATATTAATAAAAACGAATAATAAAAATTTCGTCGTTTTTATGCTGTTTTACGCGTTAAAACGCAGATTAAAGCTCAAAACGTGCTGTTTTGCTAAAATAAAGCATTTTCAAGCATTTTAGATCTTGAAATCTTTTAAATAAAAGCAATATTAATAAAAAAAAAATAATAAATTTCCCGTCTTTTTATGCTGTTTTACGCGTTAAAACGCGTTTAAAAAGCTCAAAACGTGCTGTTTTGCTAAAAAAAAAATTTAAGTTTTTAAAATTTTAAAAAAAAAAAAAAAATTTTTTTAAAAAAAAAATTTTTTTTAAAAAAATTTTTTAAAAATTTTTAAATTTTTGGGAAAAAATTTTTTTTTGGGCAAAAACATTTAAAAAAAAAAATTTAAAAAAAAAAAAAGAAAAAAAAAAAAAAATTTTTTAAAAAATTTTTTTTTTTTTA
>NW_027046213.1:0-2500 GCF_025399875.1 Dalotia coriaria | reverse complement strand
ATATTAAAAAAAACGAATAATAAAAATTCGTCTTTTTTATGCTTTTTTCCCCCGCGTTAAAAGCAGAGAAAAACTCAAAACGTGCTGTTTTGCTAAAAAAAAACATTTTTCAAAGCATTTTACATCTTTGGGAAATCGTTCAAATAGACCAATATTAAAAAAAAGGGAATAAAAAAAATTTCGTCGTTTTTTATGCTGTTTTACGCGTAAAACGCAGATTAAAACTAAAAACGTGCTTTTTTTGCTAAAATAAGCTTTTTAAAGCATTTAAGATCGTTGAAATGGGGAAAAATAGACGCAATATTAATGAAAACGAATAAAAAAATTCGTCTTTTTTATGCTTTTTTACGCGTTAAAACGCAGATTAAACCCAAAACGTGCTGTTTTGCTAAAAAAAAACTTTTTCAAGCTTTTTTAGATCGTTGAAACCCGTTCAAATAAACAATATTAATAAAAAAAAAATAAAAATTCGTCTTTTTTAATGCTTTTTTTGCGTTAAAACGCAGATTAAAAGCTAAAAACGTGCTGTTATGCTAAAAAAAACTTTTTTAAGCATTTTAGATCTTTGGGAAATCGTTCAAATAGAAGCAATATTAAAAAAAAACGAATAATAAAAATTCGTCGTTTTACCCTTTTTTTACGCTTTAAAAACGCAGTTTAAAAACTCAAAACGTGCTGTTTTGCTAAAAAAAACTTTTGGCTTTTTTTAAATCGTTGAAATCGTTCAAATAGACGCAAAAAAAAAAAAAACGAATAATAAAAATTTCGTCTTTTTTATGCGTTTTTACGCGTTAAAACGGGAAAAAAGCTCAAAACGTGCTGTTCTGCTAAAAAAAAAGCTTTTTCAAGCTTTTTAAAGATCGTTGAAATCGTTCAAAAAAGAGAAATTAATAAAAACGAATAAAAAAAAATTTCGTCGTTTTTTTTTGCTGTTTTACGCTTTAAAAACGCAGATTATAGCTCAAAACGTGCTGTTTTGCTAAAATAAGCTTTTTCCCAAGCTTTTTAAAGATCGTTGAAATCGTTCAAATACAAGCAATATTAATAAAAACGAATAAAAAAAAATTCGTCATTTTTAAATGTTGTTTTACCTTTTTAAAAAGCAGTTAAAAACTAAAAACGTGCTTTTTTTCAAAATAAGCATTTTAAAAGCATTTTACATCGTTGAAATCTTTCCAAATAGACGCAATATTAAAAAAAAACGTATAAAAAAAATTTCGTCTTTTTTTATGTTGTTTTACGCGTTAAAACGCAGATTAAACCAAAACGTGCTGTTTTGCAAAAATAAGCATTTTCAAGCATTTTAGATGGGTTGAAATCGTTCAAATAGAAGCAATATTAATAAAAACAAAATAATAAAAATTCGTCGTTTTTATGCTGTTTTACGCGTTAAAACGCAGTTTAAAAACTCAAACGTGCTGTTTTGCTAAAAAAAAGATTTTTCAAGCTTTTTTAGATCCCTTGAAACCCGTTCAAATAGACGCAAAAAAAATAAAACGAAAAAAATTTTCGTCGTTTTATGCTGTTTTTAAGCGAAAACGCAGAATAAAGCTAAAAAACGTGCTGTTCTGCTATAATAAGCTTTTTTAAAACTTTTTTAGATCGTTGAAACCCGTTCAAAAGACGCAATATTAATAAAAACAAAATAAAAAAAAATTTTCGCCCGTTTTATGCTGTTTTACGCTTTAAAAAACGCAGATTATAGCTCAAAACGTGCTGTTTTGAAAAAAGCATTTTAAAAGCATTTTAGATCGTTGAAATCGTTCAAATAAAAAAGCAATATTAAAAAAAAACGAATAATAAAATTGTCGTTTTAATGCTTTTTTCGCGTTAAAACGCAGTTTAAAAACTCAAAACGTGCTGTTTTGCAAAAAAAGGCATTTTCAAGCATTTTACATCGTTGAAATAAACTTCAAATAGACGCAATATTAATAAAACAAAATAAAAAAAAATTTCGTCTTTTTTGATTTGTTTTCCCGCGTTAAAACGCGGGATTAAAGTTCAAAACGTGCTGTTTTCCCAAAAATAAGCATTTTCAAGCTTTTTCGTTGAAACCCGTTCAAAGGGGGCCGAAATTTATTAAAAAAAAAACGAATAAAAAAAATTTCGTCTTTTTTATGTTTTTTTACGCTTTAAAAACGCAGATTAAAGCTCAAAACGTGCTGTTTTGCTAAAATAAGCTTTTTCAAGCATTTTAGATCGTTGGAAATCTTTTCAAATAGACGGAATATTAAAAAACGAATAATAAAAATTTCGCCCTTTTTTTATGTTGTTTTTACGCGTTAAAACGCGGGTTTAAAAAACTAAAAACGTGCTTTTTTCCCAAATAAGTTTTTTTCAAGATTTTAGATCGTTGAAATCGTTCAAATAGAAGCAATATTAAAAAAAAACGAATAATAAAAATTGTCTTTTTTATGTTTTTTTTACGCGTTAAAACGCAGAAAAAAACTCAAAACGTGCTGTTCTGCTAAAATAAGCTTTTTTCAAGCATTTTAGATCG
>NW_027046212.1:0-30073 GCF_025399875.1 Dalotia coriaria | reverse complement strand
CGCGTTAAAAAAAACGCAAAAAAGATTAAAAAACCCAGCCCCTCAAAACGTGCTGTTTTGCTAAAAAAAAACATTTTTTCAAATTTTAGTCGTTGAAATCTTCAAATAAAAGCAATAATTAAAAAAATTTTTTTTTTTTTAAAAAAAAAAAAATTTTTTTTAAAAAAAATTTTTTCTTTTTAACGTTTTTTTTTTAAAAAAACTTTTTGTTTTTTACTGCCGTTAAAACGCAGATTAAAGCTAAAAACTGCTTTTTTTAAAAATAAGCATTTTCAAGCTTTTTAGATCGTTGAAATCGTTCAAATAGAGCAATAAAATAAAAACAATTTAAAAAAAATTTTCGTCGTTTTATCTGTTTTCGCGTTAAAGCAGATTAAAGCCAAAACGTGCTTTTCAAAATAAGCTTTTTCAAGCATTTTGATCTTTGAAATGTTCAAAAAACCCAATAAAAAAAAACGAATAATAAAAATTCTCTTTTATGCTGTTTTACGCGTTAAAACGCAGAAAAAAGCTAAAACGTGCTTTTTTTGTTTTAAAATAACATTTTCAAGAAATAAAGATCGTTGAAATCTTCAAATAGAGCATAAAAAACCCGAATAATAAAAATTCGTCTTTTTTTAGCTGTTTTACGCGTTAAAAGATTAAAGCTCGAAAACGTGCTTTTTGCTAAATAAGAAATTTAAAAGCATTTAGATCGTTGAAATCTTTCAAATGAGCAATATTAATAAAACGAATAATCAAAATTCGTCGTTTTTATGCTGTTTTACGTTAAAACGCAGATTAAAGCTCAAACGTGCTTTTTGCTAAAATAAGCATTTTCAAGCATTTTAGATCGTTGAAATCGTTCAATAAAGCAATATTAATAAAACGAATAATAAAATTCGTGTTTTTATGTGTTTTCAGAAATTAGATTAAAGTAAAAGGTTTTTGATAAAAAAGCATTTTCAAAGCATTTTAATCTGTTGAAATCGTTCAAATAGACGCAATAAAAATAAAAGCGAATAATAAAATTTCGTCATTTTATGCTGTTTTACGCGTTGCGAATAGCTCAAAACGTGCTGTTTAAAAAATAAAATTTCAGCATTTTAGATCGTTGAAATCGTTCAAATAGAGCAATATTAATAAAACGAATAATAAAAATTCGTCGTTTTTTTATCGTTACGTTAAAACGCAGATTAATTTAAAAAGCTGTTTTAAAAATACGCATTTTCAAGCTTTTTAGATCGTTGAAATCGTTCAAATAACGTTTAATAAAAAAAATAAAAATTTCGTCGTTTTTATGCTGTTTACGCTAAAAGCAACAAAACAAAACGTGCTGTTTTGCTAAAATAAGCATTTTCAAGCATTTTTAGATCGTTGAAATCGTTCAAAATAGACGCAATAATAATAAAACGAATATTAAAAAAAATTCATTATTTATGCTGTTCGCGTTAAAACGCAGATTAAAACTCAAAACGTGCTGTTTTGCTAAAATAAGCATTTGGCATTTTTAAGTCGTTGAAATCGTTCAAATAGAAACAATATTAATAAAACTTTGAATAATAAAAATTTGTCGTTTTTATGCTTTGTTTTACGCGTTAAACGCAGATTTAAAAGCTCAAAACGTGCTGTTTTTGCTTTCAAAATAAGCATTTTTCGGCATTTTAGATCGTTGAAATCATTCCAAATAGACACAATAAAATAAAAACGAATAATAAAAATTTCGTCGTTTTTTATGCTGTTTTCGCGTTAAAACGCAGAATAAAGCTCAAAACGTGCTGTTTTGCTAAAACAGCATTTTCAAGCATTTTAGATCGTTGAAATGGTTCCAAATAGACGCAATATTAATAAAAACGAATAATAAAATTTCGTCGTTTTTATACTGTTTTGCGCGTTAAAACACATGAATTAAAGCTCAAACGATATGTTTTACGCTGCAAATAAACTTTCCAGCATTTTAGATTGTTGAAGTCGTTCAAATAAGAAGCAATATTAATAAAAAACGAATAATAAAAATTCGTCGTTTTTATGCTGTTTGTTAAAACGCAGATTAAAATAAAACGTGCTGTTTAGCACAAAATAAGCACAAAGCATTTTAGATCGTTGAAATCGTTCAAATAAGACGCAATATTAATAAAGAAGCGAATAATAAAAATTTCGTCGTTTTTATGCTTGTTTTACGCGTTAAAACGCTGATTAAAGTACCAAAACGTGCTGTTTTGCTTTAAAATAAGCATTTTCAAGCATTTTAGATCGTTGAAATCGATCAAATAGACGCAATAAAAGAAATAAAACGAATAATAAAAATTTCGTCGTTTTATGCTGTTTACGCGTTAAAACGCAGAATAAACTCAAAACGTGCTGTTTTTGCTAAAATAAGCTTTTCAAGCATTTTAGATCGTTGAAATGTCGTTCAAATAAAAGACGCAATATTAAAAAACGAATAATAAAATTTCGTCGTTTTATGCTGTTTTGCGCGCGCGTTAAATCGCAGATTAAAGCAAAACGTGCTGTTTTGCTAAAATAAGCATTTTCAAGCATTTTTTTAGATTGTTGAAATCGTTCAAAATAGAAGCAATATTAATAAAACGAACAATAAAAATTCGTCTGTTTTATGCTGTTTTACGCGGGTAAAACGCAGATTAAAGCTCAAAACGTGCTGTTTTGCTAAAATAATAGCCATTTTCAGGCATTTTGCTATCGTTGGAAATCACGTTTCAAATAGACGCAATATTAATAAAACGAATAATAAAATTTCCACGTCGTTTTTATACTGTTTTACGCGTTAAACGCTGGTTAAAACTCAAAACGTGCTGTTTTGCTAAAATAAGCATTTTCAAGCATTTTAGATCGTTGAAATCGCATTTAAATAGACGCAATATTATTAATAAAAACGAATAATAAAAATTCGTCGTTTTTATGCTGTTTTACGCGGTAAAACGCAGATTACAGCTCAAAACGATGCTGTTTGCTAAAATAAGCATTATCAAGCATTTTTTAGATCGTTGAAATCGGTCAAATAGAAGCAATATTAATAAAAACCAATATGTAAAATTTCGTCGTTTTTGGCGCTGCGCTGTTTGCGCGTTAAAACGCAGATTAAAAGCTCAAAACGTGCTGTTTTGCTAAAATAAGCATTTTCAAGCATTTTTAGATCATTGGAAATCGTTCAAATAGAAGCAATATTAATAAAACAGATAATAATAAAAATTCGTCGTTTTTGTATATGTTTTACGCCGTTAAAACGCAGATTAAAAGCTCAAAACGTGCTGTTTTGCTAAAATAAGCATTTTTCAAGCATTTAGATCGTTGAAATCGTTCAAATAGGAAGCAATATTAATAAAAACAGATAATAAAAATTTCTAACGTCAATTTTATGCTGTTTTACGCGTTAAAACGCAGATTAAAGAAATAAAGCATGCTGTTTTTGCTAAAATAAGCATTTTCAAGCATTTTAGATTACATTTGAAATCGTTTAAATAGAAGCAATATTAATAAAACGAATAGCCAAAAAATTCGTAATTTTTACTGTTTTACGCGTTAAAACGCAGATTAAAGCTCAAAACGTGCTGTTTTGCTAAAATAATAAACATTTCAAGCATTTTAGATCGTTGAAATCCTCGTTCCAATGAACGCAATAGTAATAAAACGAATGGCTTAAAAAATTTCGTCGTTTTGCCGCATGCTGTTTGCACGCGTTAAAACGCAGAATAAAGCTAAAACGTGCTGTTTTGCTAAAATACGCATTTTACGCATTTTAGATCGTTGAAATCGGTAAATGGACACAATAAAATAAAACGAATAATAAAAATTTCGTTGTTTTATGCTGTTTTACGCGTTAAAACGCAGATTAAAGCCCAAAACGTGCTGTTTTTGCTAAAATAAGCATTTTCAAGCATTTTGAATCGTTGAAATCGTTCAAATAGAGCAATATTAATAAAAACGAATAATAAAAATTCGTCGTTTTATGTGCTGTTTTATGCGTTAAAACGCGCAGATTAAAGCTCAAAACATTACTGTTTTGCTAAAATAAAGCATTTTCAAGCATTTTAGATCGTTGCGGAAATCATTCAAATAGACGCAATATTAATAAAAACGAATAATAAAATTTCGTCGTTTTTATACTTGACGCGCCCGTTAAAACGCCGATTAAAGCAAAACGTGCTGTTTTGCTTTAAAGTAAAGCATTTTCAAGCATTTTAGATCATTTGAAATCGTTCAAACCCAGACGCAATATTGGCAAAACGAATAAAAAAATTCGTCGTTTTTATGCTGTTTTTACGCGTTAAAACGCAGATTTAGCTCAAAACGTACTTGTTTTGCTAAAATAAGCATTTTTCAAGCGACTTTAGATCGTTGAAATCGTTCAAATAGCGCAATAATGGCAAAAACGAATAATAAAAAATTTCGTCGTTTTTTAGGCTGTTTTTACGCAACGCGTTAAAACGCGGGAATAAGAAGAAGCTCAAAACGATGCTGTTTTTTCAGCACAAATAAGCTTTTCAAGCATTTTTAGATCACGTTCGTTGAAATCGCGTTCAAATAGACGCAATATTGGCAAAACGAATGGCTGGCAAAATTTCGTCGTTTTATGCTTGTTTACGCGTTAAAACGCCAGATTAAAAACTCAAAACATTAACATTTTTGCTGAAATATAAGCATTTTCAGGCATTTTAGATCGTTAGAAAATCGTTCAAATAGAAGCAGCAATTAATAAAAACGAATAATCAAAATTCGTCGTTTTTTATGCTGTTTTACGCGTTAAACGCAGATTAAAGCTCAAAACGTGCTGTTTTGCTAAAATTAAGCATTTTTCAAACGCGCAGATCGTTTGGAAATCGTTGAAATAGACGCAATAAAATAAAAACGAATAATAAAATTTCGTCGTTTTATGCTGTTTTTCGCGTTAAAACGCGGGGAATAAAGCTCAAAACGTGCTGTTTTGTAAACCAAGCATTTTCAGCTTTAGATCGTTGAAATCACGTTCAAATAAGCAATATTAATAAAAACGAATAAAAAAAATTTCGTCGTTTTTTATGCTGTTTTACGCGTTAAAGTTAAAGCTCAAAACGTGTGCTGTTTTTGCTTTCATAAGCATTTTCAAGCATTTTTAGATTATTTGAAATCGTTCAAATAGACGCAATATTAATAAAACGAATAACTAAAGAAATTTCGTTGTTTTTATGCTGTTTACGCGTTAAAACGCTTGATTAAAAGCTCAAAACATTTAACTTTGTTTGCTAAAAAATGGCCATTTTCGAAGCATTTTGAATCGTTGGAAATCACGGCTCAAATTGACGCAATAATAAAAAACGAATAATAAAAAGATTCGTCGTTTTATGCTGTTTTACGCGTTAAAACGCAGATTAAAGCTCAAAACGATGCTGTTTTGGTAAAATAAGCATTTTCAAACTTTAGATCGTTGAAATCGTTCAAATAGAAGCAATATTGTAAAACGAATAATAAAAATTTCGTCCTTTTATGCTGTTTTACGTTAAAACGCAGATTAAAACTCAAAACGTGCTCTGTTTTTGCTTCAAAATAATAAACTTTTATTTTCAAGCATTTTAGATCGTTGAAATCGTTCAAATAGACGCAATATTAATAAAAACGAATAATAATAAAATTTCGTCGTTTTTATGCTGTTTTGCGCGTTAAAACGCTGATTAAAGCTCAAAACGTGCTGTTTTGCTAAAATAATAAAGCATTTTCAAGCATTTTGGAATCATTGAAATCGTTCAAATAGAAGCAATATTAATAAACGAATAATAAAATTTCGTCGTTTTTTATGCTGTTTTACGCGGTAAAGCGCAGATTATAGCTCAAAAACGTGCTGTTTTGCTAAAATAAAGCATTTTCGAAGCATTTTAGATCATTGAAATCGTTCAAATAGAAGCAATATTAATAAAAACGAATAATAAAAATTCGTCGTTTTATGCTGTTTTACGCGCGTTAAAACGCAGATTAAGAAGCGCTCAAAACGTGCTGTTTTTTGCTAAAAAATAAGCACATTTCAGAAGCATTTTTGAATCGATTTGAAATCGTTCAAAATAGAAACAATATTATTAATAAAAACGAATAATAAAATTTCGTCCTTTTTATGCTGTTTTACGCCATTACAACGCAGATTAAAAGCTCAAAACGTGCTGTTTTTGCTAAAATAAGCATTTTCAAGCATTTTAGATCGTTGAAATCGTTCAAATAGACGCAATATTAATAAAAACGAATAATAAAGAGCTGCGTCACGTTTTATGCTGTTTTTACGCGTTAAACACAGTTAAAAGCTCAAAACGTGCTGTTTTACGCGCAAATAAGCATTTTCAAGCATTTTAGATGCGTTGAAATCGTTCAAATAGGCGCAATAATATTAATAAAAGCAGATAATAAAAAAATTCGTCGTTTTTGGCGCGCACCATTTTTGCACGCACGTTAAAACGCAGATTGGCTCAAAACGTGCTGTTTTGCCCCAAATAAGCATTTTCAAGCATTTTTAGATCACGTTGAAATCATTCAAATAAAACAATATTAATAAAAACGAATAATAAAAATTTCGTCGTTTTTATGCTGTTTTACCGCGTTAAGAAACGCAGATTATAGCTCAAAACGTGCTGTTTTGCTAAAATAAGCATTTTCAAAACTTATTTTAGATCATTGAAATCGTTCAAATAGAAGCAATATTAATAAAAACGAATAATAAAATTCGTCACGTTTTATGCTGTTTTACGCGTTAAAACGCGATTAAAACTCAAAACGTGCTGTTTTGCTAAAATAAAGCATTTTCAAGCATTTTAGATCGTTGAAATCACGTTCAAAATAGACGCAATATTAATAAAACGAATAATAAAAAATTTCGTCGTTTTTATGCTGTTTTACGCGTTAAACGCTGATTAAAGAAAGCTCATAACGTGCTGTTTTGCTACAAATAAGCATTTTCAAGCATTTTAGATCGATTTGAAATCGTTCAAATAGACGCAATAATGTAAAACGAATAATAAAAATTCGTCGTTTTTATACTTTTGTTTTACGCGTTAAAACGCAGATTACAGCTCAAAACGTGCTGTTTTGCTAAAATAAGCGACACTTTCAAGCATTTTAGATCGTTGAAATCATTCAAAATAAAACAATATTAATAAAAAACGAATAATAAATTTCGTCGTTTTATGCTGTTTACGCGTTAAAACGCAGATTATAATACTCAAAACGTGCTGTTTTGCTAAAATAAGCATTTTCAAGCATTTTAGATCGTTGAAATGGTTCAAATAGACGCAATATTAAAAAAAAAACGAATAAAAAAATTTCGCCTTTTTATGCTTTTTTTCGCGTTAAATCGCAGTTAAAGCTCAAAACTCTTTTTTTCAAAATAAGATTTTCAAGCATTTTGTTGTTGAAATCGTTCAAAGAAGCAATTTTTAAAAAAACGAATAATAAAAAAATTGTCTTTTTTAGTTTTTTACGCGTTAAAAACGCAGATTAAAAACTAAAAACGTGCTGTTTTGCTAAAATCAATTTTTCGGCATTTTATATCGTTGAAATCTTTTCAAATAGCCCAAATTAATAAAAAACGAATAAAAAAAATTTCGTTTTTTTTTGTTTTTTACGCGTTAAAGCTGATTAAACTCAAAACGTGCGTTTCAAAAAAAGCATTTTCAAGTTTTTAGACGTTGAAATCGTTCAAATAGACGCAATTTTTAAAAAAACGAATAAAAAAAAAATTCGTCGTTTTATGCTGTTTTACGGTTCCGGATTCGGCCCAAAACTGCTTTTTTTGCAAAAATAAAATTTCAAGCTTTTTAGATCGTTGAAATCATTAAAAATAGAAAAATATTAATAAAACCAAAAAAAAATTTCTGTTTTATGTGTTTTACGCGTTAAAACGCGATTAAAGCTAAAAAACGTGCTGTTTTTAAAATAAGATTTCAACTTTTTTGATCATTGAAATGCAAATAGAAGCAATATTAATAAAAACAATAAAAAATTCGTCGTTTTATGCGTTTTACGCGTTAAAACGCAGATTAAACTCAAAACGGCTGTTTTGCTAAAATAAGCATTTTCAAGCATTTTAGATCGTGAAATCGTTCAAATAGAAGCAATATTAATAAAACGAATAAAAAAAATTTCTCGTTTTGGGGTTTTTTCCGTTAAAACGCAGATTAAAAAACGTGCTGTTTTGCTAAAATAAGCATTTTCGCATTTTGATTGTTGAAATCGTTTAAATAGTATTAATAAAAACGAATAATAAAAATTCGAAATTTTTTATGTGTTTTACGCTTTAAAAAACCAGTTTAAAAACTAAAAACGTGCTTTTTTGCTAAAAAAAGTTTTTCGCATTTTAGATCGTTGAAACCCTTTAAAGACGCAAATTAAAAAAACGAATAAAAAAATTTTCGTCGTTTTTATGCTTTTTTACGCTTTAAAAACGCAGAAAAAAAAGCTCAAAACGTGCTGTTTTTTTTAAAATACGCTTTTTCACGCATTTTAGATCGTTGCGTGAAAAATGGACGCAATAAAAAAAAAACGAATAATAAAATTTCGTTTTTTTTTATGTTGTTTTAGCGTTAAAAGAATTAAAGCTAAAACTCTGTTTTGCCAAAATAAGCATTTTCAAGCATTTTAGATCGTTGAAATCGTTCAAATAGAAAAAATTTAATAAAAAAACGAAAAATTTAAAAATTGTCTTTTTTATGTTGTTTTATGAAAAGCAGATTAAAGTAAAAACGATGTTTTGCAAAAATAAGCATTTTCAACATTTTGATCGGAAATCGTTCAAATAGACGCATATTAATAAAAACGAATAATAAAATTGTCGTTTTATGTTGTTTTACGCGTTAAACGCAGATTAAAAGCTCAAAACGGCTGTTTTGCTAAAATAAGCATTTTCGCATTTTAGATCTTTGGGAAATCGTTCAAATAGACCAATATTAATAAAACGAATAATAAAATTTCGCCCTTTTATGCTGTTTTACGCGTTAAACGCGATTAAAGCTCAAAACGGCTGTTTTTTTAAAAATAAGCATTTTTCAAGCATTTTAGATCGTTGAAATCGTTCAAATAGACGCAATATTAATAAAAACAAAAAGATAAAAATTCTGTCGTTTTATGCTTTTTTACGCGTTAAAACGCGATTAAACCCTAAAAACGGCTGTTTTGCTAAAATAAGCATTTTCAAGCATTTTAGATCGTTGAAATCTTCAAATAAAAGCAATATTAATAAAAACGAATAATAAAAATTCGTCGTTTTTATGTTGTTTTACGCGTTAAAACGCAGATTAAGCTCAAAACGTGCTGTTTTGCTAAAATAAGCATTTTCAAGCATTTTAGATCCTTGAAATCTTCAAATAGAAGCAATATAATAAAAACGAATAAAAAATTCGTCGTTTTATTTTTTTTACGCGTTAAAACGCAGATTATAGCTCAAAACGTGCTGTTTTGCTAAAATAAGCATTTTCAAGCATTTTAGATCATTGAAATCGTTCAAATAGAAGCAAAATTAATAAAAACGAATAATAAAAAATTCGTCGTTTTATGCTGTTTTACGCGTTAAAACGCAGATTAAAGCTCAAAACGTGCTGTTTTGCTAAAATAAGCATTTTCAAGCATTTTAGATCGTTGAAATCGTTCAAATAGACGCAATAAAAATAACAAACGAATAATAAAATTTCGTCGTTTTATGCTGTTTTACGCGTTATAACGCAGAATAAAGCTCAAAACGTGCTGTTTTGCTAAAATAAGCATTTTCAAGCATTTTAGATCGTTGAAATCGTTCAAATAGACGCAAATAATAAAAACGAATAATAAAAATTTCGTCGTTTTATGCTGTTTTACGCGTTAAAACGCAGATAAAGCTCGAAACGTGCTGTTTTGCTAAAATAAGCATTTTAAGCATTTTAGATCGTTGAAATCGTTCAAATAGAAGCAATATTAATAAAAACGAATAATAAAAATTCGTCGTTTTATGCTGTTTTACGCGTTAAAACGCAGATTAAAGCTCAAAACGTGCTGTTTTGCTAAAATAAGCATTTTCAAGCATTTTAGATCGTTGAAATCGTTCAAATAGAAGCAAATTAATAAAAAACGAATAATAAAAATTTCGTCGTTTTATGCTGTTTTACGCGTTAAAACGCAGATTAAAGCTCTAAAACGTGCTGTTTTGCTAAAATAAGCATTTTCAAGCATTTTAGATCGTTGAAATCGTTTAAATAGAAGCAATATTAATAAAAACGAATAATAAAAATTTGTCATTTTATGCTGTTTTACGCGTTAAAACGCAAATTAAAGCTCAAAACGTGCTGTTTTGCTAAAATAAGCATTTTCAAGCATTTTAGATTGTTGAAATCGTTCAAATAGACGCAATATTAATAAAAACGAATAATAAAAATTTCGTCGTTTTATGCTGTTTTACGCGTTAAAACGCAGAATAAAGCTCAAAACGTCGTTTTGCTAAAATAAACATTTTCAAGCATTTTAGATCTTTGAAATCGTTCAAATAGACGCAATAAAAATAAAAACGAATAATAAAATTTCGTCGTTTTATGCTGTTTTACGCGTTAAAACGCAGATTAAAGCTCAAAACGGCTGTTTTGCTAAAATAAGCATTTTCAAGCATTTTAGATCGTTGAAATCGTTCAAATAGAAGCAATATTAATAAAAACGAATAATAAAAAATTCGTCGTTTTTATGCTGTTTTACGCGTTAAAACGCAGATTAAAGGTCAAAACGTGCTGTTTTGCTAAAATAAGCATTTTCAAGCATTTTAGGTCGTTGGAAATCGTTCCAATAGACGCAATATTAATAAAAACGAATAATAAAAATTCGTCGTTTTTATGCTGTTTTACGCGTTAAAACGCAGATTACAGCCTCAAAACGTGCTGTTTTGCTAAAATAAGCATTTTCAAGAATTTTAGATCGTTGAAATCTATTCAAATAGAAGCAATATTAATAAAAACGAATAATAAAAATTTCGTCGTTTTATGCTGTTTTACGCGTTAAAACGCTGATTAAAGCTCAAAACGTGCTGTTTTGCTAAAAAAAGTTTTTAAGCATTTTAAAAATTTTTTTTAAAAAAAAAAAAAAAAAAAAAAATTTTTTTCTTTTTATAAAACGAAATAAATTTTGTTTTTTTTTTTTAAAATTTCCCATTTTTTAAATTTTTTGCAAAATTTAAAAACAAAAAAAAAAAAACCGTTTTTTTTCGTTTTAAAAAAAAAAAAAAATTTTTTTTCAAAAAAAGCGTTTTAAAAAAGCTTTTCAAAAATTTTTTTAAAGATTTTAAAATTTGTTTTAAATGGTTTTAAAAAAACAAATAATAAAAGCGTTTTATTGTTTTCGCTTAAAGCGTTAAAAAAAAAGGGTTTTTAAAAAATTTTTTAATTTGTCGTTAAATGTTTGGGAAAAAAAAAAAAAAACTAAAAACGCGTTTTTTTTTTAGCAAAAAACGCGTTTTTAAAAAAAAGGCTTTTTTAAAAAAAATTTTCGTTTTAGCGTTAAACGTTAAAAAGCAATTTTAAAAAACAAAAAAAAAAATTTTGTTTTTTAGTTAAAAAGAAAAGTCAAAAGGCTTTTTTAAAAAACATTTTAAATTTTTTTGGTCTTTTTGGCAAAAAATTTAAAACAAAAAAAAACGTCTTTTTTTGCTTTTAGCAAAAAAAAAATTTTTAAAACTCAAAAGGCTTTTTTAAAAAAATTTTAAATTTTTTTTTTGGGTTTAAAAAGGGCTTTAAAAAAAAAATAAAAAAAATTTCTGTTTTTATTTTTTATTTTTAAAACGGGAAAAACCCAAACGCTTTTTAAAATAAAAATTTTTTTTTAATTTTAAAGTTAAAAAAGGAAAAAATTTAAAAAAAAAAAAAAAGTCGTTTTTTTTTACTTAAAAGAAATTAAAAAGTAAACCCGTTTTAAAAAAAGGGCATTTTAAAAAAATTTAAATCTTTCTAAAGCTTTAAATAAAACGAATAATAAAAACCTTTTTTGTTGTTTTGCTTAAAAAAGATTGCTCAAAGCTGTTTTTTTAAAATAAGATTTTAAAAAGATTAAATTCTTCAAAAGGAAAATTTAAAAACGAATAATAAAATTTCGTTTTTTATTTTTTAGGTTAAAACCGTTAAAAACCCAAAAATTTTTTTTTTAAAAAAAAAATTTTAAAAATTTTGTCGGGTTTTAAAAAGAAAAATATTAAAAAAAAAAAAATTTCTGTTTTTTGTTTTAGCAAAAAAAATTTAAAGAAAAAAAAGCTTTTTTAAAAAGATTTTTTTTTAATTTCTAAACCTTAAAAAAAAAAAAAAAAAACCCGCTTTTTGCTGAGCTTAAAAGAATTACCAAACCTGTTTTGCTAAAATAAACAAAAATTTTGTTTTTTAAACTTTAAAAAGAAAAATTTAAAAAAAAAAATTTTGTTTTTTGCTTTTTAGCTTCAAAAATTAAACTAAAATTTTTTTAAAAAAAATTTTTTTTTTTAGATTTTAAATTTTAAAAGCTTTAAATAAAAACGAAAATAAAAATTTCCCCTTTTTTCCCTTAAAAAAAAAAATAAAAGGTGTTTGTAAAATAACATTTTAAAAAAAAAATTTTTCGTTAAAGACGCTTAAAAAAAAAAAGAAAAAAAAATTTTTTCTTTTTTCTTTTAAAAAAAAACCCGGAAAAAGTCAAATGGCAAAAAAAAAAAATTTTTTAATTTGTCGTTAAATGGTTTTAAAAAAAACGAAAAAAAAAAATCGTTTTATTTTTTTAGCTTAAAAACCGTTAAAATTCAAATGGTTTTTAAAAAACATTTTAAATTTTGTCGTTAAATGTTAAAAAAAAAAAAAAACCCTTTTTTTTCCTTTAAAACTTTTTCGTTCCGTTCCCCCCAAAAAATTTTTAAAAAATTTTTAAAAATTTGTTTTAAATTTTCCCCAAAAGGCATTAATAAAAACGAATAATAAAAATCGTCGTTTATAAGCGTTTTACGTAAAAACGCAGATTAAGCTCAAACGTGCTGTTTTCTAAAATAAGCATTTTCAAGCATTTTAGATCGTTGAAATCGTTCAAATAGAAGCTAATATAATAAAAACGAATAATAAAAATTTCGCTTTTATCTGTTTACGCGTTAAAACGCGATTAAAGCTCAAAACGTGCTGTTTTAAAATAGCATTTTCAAGCATTTTAGATCGCTTGAAATCGTTTAAATAGAAGCAATATTAATAAAACGAATAATAAAAATTTCGTCATTTTTTGCTGTTTTACGCGTAAAACGCAGATTAAAGCTCACAACGTGCTGTTTTGCTAAAATGAGCATTTTCAAGCATTTTAGATCGTTGAAATCGTTCAAATAGACGCAATATTAATAAAAACGAATAATAAAAAATTCGTCGTTTTATGCTGTTTTACGCGTTAAAACGCAGAATAAAAGCTCAAACGTGCTGTTCTGCTAAATAAGCATTTTCAAGCATTTTAGATCGTTGAAACGTTCAAATAGAAGCAAATTAATAAAAAACGAATAATAAAATGTCGTTTTCATGGTTAACGCGTTAAAATCGCAGATTAAAAGCTCAAAACGTGCTGTTTGCTAAAATAGCATTTTCAAGCATTTTAGATTGTTGAAATCGTTTAAATAGAGGCAATATTAATAAAAACTATAATAAAAATTCCTCATTTTTATGTGTTTTACGCGTTAAAACGCAGATTAAAAGCTCAAAACGTGCTGTTTTGCTAAAATAAGCATTTTCAAGCATTTTAGATCGTTGAAATCGTTCAAAAACGCAATATTAATAAAAAATAATAAAAAAAGTCGTTTTATGCTGTTTTACGCGTTAAACGCAGATTACAGCTCAAAACGTGCTGTTTTGCTAAAATAAGCATTTTCAGAATTTTAGATCGTTGAAATCATTCAAATAGAGGCAATAATTAAAAAACGAATAATAAAAATTCTTCGTTTTATGTTGTTTTACGCGTTAAAACGCTGATTAAAGCTCAAAACGTGCTGTTTTGCTAAAATCATTTTCAAGCATTTTAGATCATTGAAATCGTTCAAATAGAAGCAATATTAATAAAAAAAACGAATAATAAAATTCTTAGTTTTAATCGCTGTTTTAGCAGTTAAAACGCAGATTAAAGCTCAAAACGTGTTGCTTTTGCTAAAATAAGATTTCAAGCATTTTAGATCGTTGAAATCGTTCAAATAGAAGCATTAATAAAAACGAATAATAAAAATTTCGCGTTTTATAAGTGTTTTACGTTAAAAAGATTAAAGCTCAAACGTGCTGTTTGCTAAAAAAGCATTTTCAAGCATTTTAGATCGTTAAATCGTTTAAATAGAAGCATTAATAAAACGAATAATAAAAATTTGTCATTTTATGCTGTTTTACGCGTTAAAAACGCAAATTAAAGCTCAAACAGTTGTTTTAAAATAAGCATTTTCTAAGCATTTTAGATTGTTGAAATCGTTCAAATAGAGCAATATTAATAAAAACGAATAATAAAATTTGTCGTTTTATGCTGTTTTACGCGTTAAACGAAGAATAAACCAAACGCTGTTTTGAAAATAAAATTTTCAAGCATTTTAGATCTTGAAATCGTTCAAATAGACGCAAAAAATAAAAAAACGAAAATTTCCTCGTTTTATGTGTTTTAATTAAAAAGCAGATTAAAAGCTAAACGTGCTTTTTTGCTAAAATAAGCATTTTTAAGCATTTTAGATCGTTGAAATCGTTAAATAGACGCAAAAAAATAAAACGAATAATAAAATTTCGTCTTTTTTATGCTGTTTTACGCGTTAAAACGGAAAAAAAGCTAAAAAGTGTTGTTTTGCTAAAAAAACATTTTCGCTTTTTGATCGTTGAAATCGTTCAAATAGACGCAATTTTTAAAAAAAAAACGAATAAAAAAAAATTTGTCGTTTTTGTTTTTTTTAGGGTTAAAACGCAGTTTAAAAAGCTCAAAACGTGCTGTTTTGCTAAAAAAGCATTTTCAAGCATTTTAGATCGTTGAAATGTTCAAATAGACGCAATATTAAAAAAAAACGAATAATAAAAATTTCGTCGTTTTATGCTGTTTTAGGGTTAAAACGCTGATTGCTAAAAAGGGCTGTTTTGCAAAAAGCATTTCAAGCATTTTAGATCGTTGAAATCGTTCAAATAGAAGCAATATTAATAAAAACGAATAATAAAAATTTCGTCGTTTTAGTTGTTTCGCGTTAAAACGCAGTTTAAAAAGCTCAAAACGTGCTTTTTTTGCTAAAATAAGCATTTTCAAGCATTTTAGTTTGTTGAAATCGTTTAAATAGAGGCAATATTAATATAAAACAATAATAAAAATTCGTCATTTTTATGCTGTTTTACGCGTTAAAACGCAGATTAAAGCTAAAACGTGCTGTTTTGCTAAAATAGCATTTTAAAAGCATTTTAGATCGTTGAAATCTTTTAAAATAGACGCAATATTAATAAAAACGAATAATAAAATTTTCGTCTTTTTTATGCTGTTTTACGCGTTAAAACGCAGAATAAAGTTAAAACGTGCTGTTTGCTAAAAAAGCATTTTCAAGCATTTTGGGTCGTTGAAATCGTTCAAATAAAAGCAAAATTAATAAAAACGAATAATAAAAATTCGTCGTTTTATGCTGTTTTACGCGTTAAAACGCAGGATTAAAGCTAAAAACGTGCTGTTTTGCTAAAATAAGCATTTTCAAGCATTTTAGTTTGTTGAAATCTTTTAAATAGAGCAATATTAATAAAAACAATAATAAAAATTTCGTCTTTTTTATGCTGTTTTACGCGTTAAAACGCAGTTTAAAAAGCTCAAAACGTGCTGTTTTGCTAAAATAAGCATTTTCAAGCTTTTTTAGATCGTTGAAACCCTTCAAATAAAAGCAATATTAATAAAACAATAAAAAAAATTTTCGTCTTTTTTATGCTGTTTTACGCGTTAAAACGCAAAATTAAAGTTCAAAACGTGCTGTTTTGCTAAAAAACATTTTCAAGCATTTTTGGTCGTTGAAATCGTTAAAAATAGACGCAATAAATAAAAAACGAATAAAAAAAAATTCGTCGTTTTTATGCTGTTTTCGCGTTAAAACGCAGATTAAAGCTCAAAACGTGCTGTCTTGCTAAAATAAGCATTTTCAAGCATTTTAGGATCGTTGAAATCGTTCAAATAGAAGCAATATTAATAAAAACGAATAATAAAAATTCGTCGTTTTTATGCTGTTTTACGCGTTAAAACGCAGATTAAAAGCTCAAACGTGCTGTTTTTATAAAATAAGCATTTTCAAGCATTTCCAGATCAAGTTGAAATCGTTCAAATAGACGCAATATTAATAAAACGAATGGGTCAAAAATTTCTGTCGTTTTATGTTGTTTTACGCGTTAAAAACGCTGATTGCTCAAAACGGTGCTGTTTTGCTGTACAAGCATTTCTTCTGCCATTTTAGGATCAAGCTGGAAATTGTCTCAACAGACGCACATTAATAAAAACGTGAATAATAAAAATTCGTCGTTTATGTTGCTTACGTTAAAACGCAGATTAAAGCTCAAACGTGCTGCTCATAAAATAAAGCATTTTCAAGCATTTGTGATCGTTGAAATCGTTCAAATATAGCTTTAAATATTTAATAAAAACCTGAAATTGGGCTGTACCCCTGTCGTTTTATGCTGTTTTACCGCGTTAAACGTAGCAGATTGCTCGAAACGTGCTGTCGCGCATAAAATAAGCATTTCAAGCATTTTGTGATCGGTTGAAATCGTTCAACAGACGCGAATATTAATAAAAAACGAATAATAAAAATTTCGTCGTTTTTATGCTGTTTTACGCGTTAAAACGCCGATTAAAAGCTCAAACGCGCTGTTTGCTGCAACAAGTATTGCCATTTTAGATCGTTGAAATTGTTCAAATAGACGCAATATTAATAAAAAAACGAATAATAAAAATTCGTCGTTTTATGCGTTGTTTTACGCGTTAAAACGCAGATTAAAGCTCAAAACGCTGTTTTGCTGCAGCCAAAGCATTTTCGCTATCGGATCGCGCTGAAATCGTTCAAATAGAAGCAATATTAATAAAAACGAATAATAAAATTTGCCGTTTTTATGCTGTTTACGCTGTTAAACGCAGATTAAGCTCAAACGTGCTGTTTTATAAAATAAGCATTTTCAAGCATTTTAGATCGTTGAAATCGTTTTAAATAGAAGCAATATTAATAAAACGAATAATAAAAAAATTGGCCATTTTTATGCTGTTTTACGCGTTAAAAACGCAAGATTAAAGCTCACAACGCGAAGCTGTTTTGCTAAAATGAGCATTTTCAAGCATTTTAGATCGTTGAAATCGTTCAAATATAGACGCAATATTAATAAAAACGAATAATAAAAATTTCGTCGTTTTATGCTGTTTTACGCGTTAAACGCGGTGAATAAAAGCTCAAACGCTTGCTCCCCGGCTAAAATAAGTATTTAAGCATTTTAGATCGTTGAAATCGTTCAAATAGTATACATTAATAAAACGAATAATAAAAATTCGTCGTTTTCATAAAGTTACTTTACTGCTAAAACGCAGATTAAAAGCTCAAACGTGCTGTTTTGCTAAATAAGCATTTTCAAGCATTTTAGATTGTTGAACTGTTTAAATAGAGGCAATATTAAAAAACTAATAATAAAATTCCGCCATTTTTATGTTGTTTTACGCGTTAAACGCAGATTAAAGCTCAAAACGTGCTATTTTGCTAAAATAAGCATTTTTCAAGCATTTTAGATCGCTGAAATCGTTCAAATAGACGCAATATTAATAAAACGAATAATAAAAATTCGTCGTTTTATGTTGTTTTACGCGTTAAAACAGCAGAATAAAGCTCAAAATCGCGCTGTTTTGCTAAAAGAAGTTAATTTTCAAGATTTTAGGGTTTGAAATCTGTTCTGGAACAGACGCGTAATGATGAATAAAAACGAATAATAAAAATTCGTCGTTTTATGCTGTTTTACGCGTTAAACGCAGATTAAAGCTCAAAACGCTGTTTTATAAAATAAAGCATTTTCAAGCATTTTAGATCGTTGAAATCGTTCAAATAGAAGCTATTATTAATAAAAACGAATAATAAAAATTTGTCGTTTTTATGTGCTGTTTACCGCGTTAAAACGATTAAAGCTCAAACGCGCTATTTTGCTAAAATAATCATTTCAAGCATTTTGTGATCGTTGAAATCGTTCAAATAGACGCAATATTAATAAAAACGAATAATAAAATTTTACGCGTTAAACGCAGATTAAAAGCTCGCCAAACGCTGTTTTGCTAAAATAAGCATTTTTCGCTATTTGTGATCGTTGAAATCGTTCAAATAGACGCAATAAAATAAAACAACAATAAAAATTCTGTCGTTTTTATGCCGTTTTACCGCGTTAAAACGCAGAATAAAGCTCTCAAAATCGTGCTGTTTTGCTAAAATAAGCATTTCAAGCATTTTAGATCGTTGAAATCGTTCAAATAAACGCAATATTAATAAAAACGAATAATAAAATTTCTGGCCGTTTTATGTTGTTTGCGTGCTTAAAATCGCAGGATTAAAAGCTCAAAACGTGCTGTTTTAAGTAAAAATAAGTATTTTCAAGCATTTTAGATCGTTGAAATCCTTCAGAAGCGATATTAATAAAACGACAATAAAAATTTCGCTGTTTTATGCTGTTTTACGTGTTAAAATCGCAGATTAAAGCTCAAAACGTGCTGTCGCATAAAAATAAGCATTTTTCAAGCATTTTAGATCGCTTTCGAAATCGTTCAAATAGACGCACATTAATAAAACGAATAAAAAAATTCGTCGTTTTATGCTGGAAAGTTTTACGCGTTAAAACGCAGATCAAAAGCTCAAAACGTGCTGTTTTGCTAAAATAAGCATTTTCAAGCATTTTAAATCGCTGAAATCGTTCAACAGAAGTAATATTGGATAAAAACGAACAATAAAAATCTGTCGTTTTTATGCTGTTCTTTTACGCGTTAAAAACGCAGATTAAAAGCCCGAAACGTGCTGTTTGCTAAAATAAGCATTTTCAAGACGATCGTTGAAATCGTTCAAATAGAAGCAATATTAATAAAAAACGAATAATAAAAATTTCTGTCGTTTATGCCGTTTTACGCGTTAAACGCTGATTAAAAGCTCAAACGTGCTGTTTTGCTAAAATAAGCATTTTCTGCCATTTTAGATCGTTGAAACTGTTCAAATAGACGCATATTACTAAAAACGAATAATTAAAAATCTCGTCGTTTTATAAAGCCGTTTTACGCGTTAAAACGCAGGATTAAAGCTCAAAACGCTGTTTTGCTAAATAAGTATTTTCAAGCATTTCTGATCGTTGAAATCGTCTGCAAATAGAAGCAATATTAATAAACAAATAATAAAAATTTCGTCGTTTTATGCTGTTTACGCGTTAAAACGCAGCATTAAAAGCTCAAAACGTGCTGTTTTGCTGTACAAGCATTTTCTACATTTTAGATCGCTGGAAATCGTTTAAATAGAAGCAATATTAATACCAAAAACGAATAATAAAAAATTCGTCATTTTTATGCTGTTTTACGCGCAAAACGCAGACTAAAAGCTCACAACGTGCTGCTCTTGCTAAAATGAGCATTTCAAGCATTTTGTGATCAAGCCGGGGAAATCGTTCTCAACAGATCGCGCAATATTAATAAAACGAATAATAAAAAATTTCGTCGTTTTATGTTGTTTTACGCGTTAAAACGCAGAATAAAGCTCAAAAACGTGCCGTTTTGGTACAAGCATTTTCGCATTTCGATCGTTGAAATTGTTCAAATAGAAGCAATATTAATAAAACAATGTCAGTACTCATCTGTTTTGCTGGTTTACGCGCTTAAACGCGGGTGATTTAAAAGCTCAACGTGCTGTTATACAACAGTTACTTTTCAAGCATTTTATCGCTGAAGTCGTTCAAATGACGCAATATTAATAAAAACAATGTACCGTCGTTTTGCGCTGTTTTACGCGTTAAAACGCGCAGATTAAAAGCTCAAAACGTGCCGTTTTGCTAAAATAAGCATTTTCGCCATTTTAGATCGTTGAAATCCTTCAAATAGAAGCAATATTAATAAAAACGAATAATAAAAATTCGTTGCTTTTATGCTGTTTTACGCGTTAAAACGCAGATTAGCTCAAACGCTGTTTTGCTAAAATAAGCATTTTCAAGCATTTGCATCAAGTTGAAATCGTTCAACAGACGCAATAAAAATAAAAACGAATAATAAAATTTCGTCGTTTTATGTTGTTTTACGTTAAAACGCAGAATAAAGTCGCAACGCTGCTTTGCTAAAGGCTTTTCGCTACGTAGATCGTTGAAATCGTTCAAATAAACGCAATATTACTGCAAAAACGAATAATAAAAATTTCGTCGTTTTATGCTGCTTTGCGCGTTAAAACGCAGATTGCGCCTCAAAACGTGCTGTTTTGCTAAATAAGCATTTTCAAGCATTTTAGATCGTTAAAATCGTTCAAATAGACGCAATATTAATAAAAACGAATAACAAAAAATTTCGTTGTTTTTTATGCTGTTTTACGTGTTAAAACGCTGATTAAAGTTCAAACGCGTGCTGTTTTGCTAAATAGCATTTTCGCCATTTTGTGATCGTTGAAATCGTCTAAATAGACGTAATATTAATAAAAACGAATAATAAAAATTCGTCGTTTTTATGCTGTTTTACGCGTTAAAACGCAGATTAAAGCTCAAAACGTGCTGTTTGCTAAAATGTTATTTTCGCGCATTTTAGATCGTTGAAATCGTTCAACAGACGGTTGTGCGCTAAAACGAATAATAAAATTGTCCTTTTTATGCTGTTTTACGCGATTAAAGCCCAAAACGTGCCGTTTTGCTGCACAAGCGGCTTTCACGCATCGTTGAAATCGTTCAACAGATGCAATATTAATTAAAAACGAATAATAAAAATTCGCTGTTTTGCTCTTTTACGCGTTAAACGCAGATTAAAGCTCAAAACGTGCTGTTTGGCTAAAAATAAGCACTTTCAAGCATTTTAAATCGTTGAAATCGTTCAAATAGGAAGTTAAGATGATAAAACGAATAATAAAAATTCGTCGTTTTATGCTGTTTTACGCGTTAAAAGGCAGATTAAAAGCTCAAAAACGTGCTGTTTTTGCTAAAGTAAGCATTTTCTGCTATCTCTTAGATCGCTGAAATCGTTCAAATAGAAGCTAACATTAATAAAAAACGAATAATGTAAAAAATTGCCGTTTTTATAAAGCGTTTGACAAGCGTTAAACGCAGAATAAAAGCTCAAAACGTACTGTTTTGCTAAAATATGCATTTTCGCCATATTTAGATCGCTGAAATCGTTCAAATAGAAGCAATATTAATAAAACGAATAATAAAAAATCTGCTCGTTTTATGCTGTTTTACGCGTTAAAACGCAGATTAAAAGCTCAAAACGCTGTTTTGTTAAATAAGCATTTTCTCAAGCATTTTAGATTGTTGAAATCGTTTAAATAGAAGCTACTATTAATAAAAAACGAATAATAAAAATTCGTCATTTTATTGTTTTACGCGTTAAAACGCAGATTAAAGCTCAAACGTGCTGTCTTGCTAAAATAAGCATTTTCAAGCATTTTAGATCGTTGAAATCGTTCAATAGAAGCACATTAATAAAACGAAGAAAAAATTCGTCGTTTTTATGTTGCCTTTTACGCGTTAAAACGCAGATTAAAGCTCAAAACGCTGGTTTTGCTAAAATAAGCATTTTCGCTATCTTAGATCGCTGAAATCGTTCAAATAGACGTGCAATATTAATAAAAACGAATAATAAAAATTTCGTCGTTTATGTTGCCTTTACGCGTTAAAACGCTGATTAAAGCTCAAAAACGTGCTGTTTTGCTAAAATAAGCATTTCAAGCATTTTAGATCGCCGGGAAATGTTCAAATAGACGCAATATTAATAAAACGAATAATAAAAATTCGTCGTTTTATGCTGTTTCACGCGTTAAACGCAGATTAAAGCTCAAAACGCGCTGTTTTGCTAAATAGCGATTTTAAGCATTTTAGATCGTTGAAATCGTTCAAATAGAAGCAATATTAATAAAACGAATAATAAAATTTCGTCGTTTTATAAGCTGTTTTACGCGTTAAACGCAGATTAAAGCTCAAAACGCTGTTTTACAAAATGCCATTTTCAAGCATTTCAGGATCGTTAAAATCTGCTTAAATACAATATTAATAAAAACGAATAATAAAATCTGTCATTTTTATGTTGTTTTACGCGTTAAAACGCAGATTAAAGCTCAAACGTGTTGTTTTGCTAAAATAAGCATTTTCAAGCATTTTAGATCGTTGAACCGTTCAAATAGAAGCAAATATTAATAAAAAACGAATAATAAAATTCGTCGTTTTCTATGCTGTTTTACGTTAAACGCAGATTAATGCCCGCAAACGTGCTGTTTTGCTAAAATAAGCATTTTCAAGACGTAGACCGTTAAACCTGCCCAACAATGCAATATTAATAAAAACGAATACTGCAAAATTTCGTCACGTATGCTGTTTACGCGTTAAAACGCAGATTAAAGCTCGCCAAACGTGCTGGTTTGCTAAAATAAGCATTTTCAAGCATTTTAGATCGTTGAAATTCGTTCAAACAGACGCAATAAAAATAAAACGAATAATAAAAATTTCGTCGTTTTATGCTGTTTTACGCGTTAAAACGCGTTAAAGCTCAAAACGTGTGCTGTTTTGCTAAAATAAGCATTTTCGGCATTTTGTATCGTTGAAATCGTTCAAATAGACGCAATATTAATAAAAAACGAATAATAAAAATTCTGTTGTTTTTATGCTGTTTTACGCGTTAAAACGCTGATTAAAGCTCAAAACGTGCTGTTTTATAAAATAAGTATTTTCAAGTATTTTAGATCGTTGAAATCGTTTAAATAGACGCAATATTAATAAAACGAATAATAAAAATTTTGTCGTTTTATGCTGTTTACGCGTTAAACGCAGAATAAAGCTCAAAACGTGCTGTTTTGCTAAAATAAGCATTTTCAAGCATTTTAGATCGCTGAAATCGTTCAAATAGAAGCTACATAATAAAAACGAATAATAAAAATTCGTCGTTTTATGCTGTTTTACGCGTTAAAACGCAGATTGTGCTCAAAACGTGCTGTTTTGCTAAAATAAGCATTTTCAAGCATTTTAGATCGTTGAAATCGTTTAAATAGTAGCTACAAATATTAATAAAAAACGGAATAATGCGTAAATTCGTCATTTTTATGCTGTTTTACGCGTTAAACGCAGATTAAAGCTCAAAACGTGCTGTTTTACAAAATAAGCATTTTCAAGCATTTTAGATCGCTGAAATCGTTCAAATAGATGCAATATTAATAAAAACGAATAACAAAATTCCCGGTCGTTTTATGCTGTTTTACGCGTTAAACGCAGAATAAAGCTCAAAACGTGCTGTTTGCTACAGCAAAGCATTTTTCAGCTACGGAATCGTTGAAATCGTTCAAATAGACGAATATGCCAATAAAAACGAATAATAAAAATCTTCGTCGTTTTATGCTGTTTTTACGCGTTAAAACGCGACTAAAGCTCAAAAACGCTGCTTTTGCTAAAATAAAGCATTTTCAAGCATTTTAGATCGTTGGAAATCGTTCAACATAATATTAATAAAACCAAATAATAAAATTCTCGTTTTATGCTGTTTTACGCGTCAAAACGCAGGATTAAAAGCTCAAAACGTGCTGTTTTGCCAAACAACGGCCGCTATTTTAACGCTGGAAATAGTTCAAATAGACGCAATATTAATAAAAACGAATAATAAAAAATTTCGTCGTTTTATGCTGTTTTACGCGTTAAAACGCAGATTGCCTCAAAACGTGCTGTTTTGCCAAAATAAGCATTTTCAAGCATTTTATCGTTGAAATCACCAAATAGAAGCAACATTAATAAAAACGAATAATGTAGTACCCGTCGTTTATGCTGTTTTACGCGTTAAACGCAGATTAAAGCTCAAAACGCGCTGTTTTGCTAAAATAAGCATTTTCTGCCATTTTACATCGCTGAAATCGTTCAAATAGACGCAAATAAAAAAAAGTTTAATAATAAAAATTTCTGCTGTTTTATGCTGTTTTACGCGTTAAAACGCAGAATAAAAGCTCAAAACGCGCTGTTTTGCTATTTTCGCCATCTGATCGCGAAACCGTCTGGCAAACGCAATATTAATAAAAAACGCGAATACCAAAAATTTGCCGTTTTTACGTTGTTTACGCGTTAAACGGTGACAAAAGCTCAAAACGTGCTGTTTTGCTAAAATAAGCATTTTCAAGCATTTTAGATCAAGCTGAAATTGTCTAAATAGACGCACATAATAAAACGAAGAAAATTTCGTTTTCGCTGCTGCTTACAAAACCGATTAAAAGCTCAAACGTGCTGTTTTGCTAAAATAAGCATTTTCAAGCATTTAGATCGTTGAACCGTTCAAATAGACGCAATATTAATAAAACGAATAATAAAAAAATTCGTCGTTTTATGCTGTTTTACGCGTTAAAACGCAGATTAAAGCTCATACGCCGTTTGGTTAAAATAAGCATTTTTCAAGCATTTTTAGATCGTTGAAATCGTTCAAATAGAAGTAAATATTAATAAAAAAAAACGAATAATAAAAATTGTCGTTTTATGCTGTTTTTACGTTAAAACGCAGATTAAAAGCTCAAACGTGCTGTTTTGCTAAATAAGCATTTTCGCATTTTAGATCGTTGAAATCGTTCAAATAGAAGCACATTAATAAAAACGAATAATAAAAATTCGTCGTTTTATGCTGTTTTACGCGTTAAAAACGGTGATTAAAAGCTCATTAACGCGCTGTTTTGCTAAAATAAGCATTTTCAAGCATTTTAGATCGTTGAAATCGTTCAAATAGACGCAATATTAATAAAAACGAATAATAAAAATTTCGTCGTTTTATGCTGTTTTTTACGCGTTAAACGCAGAATAAAGCCTAAAACGTATTGCCTTTGCTAAAATAAGCATTTTCAGTTAATTTTGTGATCGTTGAAATCGTTCAAATGGTAGCGCAATATTAATAAAAAATTGGAATAATAAAAAATTGTCGTTTTGCTGTTTTACGCGTTAAAACGCAGATAAAAGCTCAAAACGTGCTGTTTTGCTAAAATAAGCATTTTCAAGCATTTTAGATCGCTGAAATCGTTTAAATAGAAGCAATATTAAAAACGAATAATGTACCCGTCATTTTTATGCTGTTTTACGTTAAAACGCAGATTAAAGTTCGCCAAAACGCGCTGTTTTCGCTAAAATAAGCATTTTCAAGCATTTTAGATCGTTGAAATCGTTCAAATAGATGCAATATTAATAAAAAACGAATAATAAAATTTCGTCGTTTTTGCGGCGCTGTTTTACGTTAAACGCAGAATAAAAGCTCAAAACGTGCTGTTTTGCTAAAAGAAGCATTTTCGCCATTTTAGATCGTTGAAATCGTTCAAATAGACGAAATATTAATAAAACGAATAATAAAAATTCGTCGTTTTTATGCTGTTTTACGCGTTAAAACGCAGATTAAAGCTCAAAAACGCGCTGTTTTGCTAAAATAAGCATTTTCAAGCATTTTAGATCGTTGAAATCGTTCAACAGAAGCACATTAATAAAACGAATAATAAAAATCTTCGTTTTATGCTGTTTTACGCGTTAAACGCAGATTAAAAGCTCAAAACGTGCCGTTTTGGTTAAAATAATCATTTTCAAGCATTTTAGATCGATGAAATCGTTCAAATAGACGTATAATATTAATAAAAACGAATAATAAAATTTCGTCGTTTTCGGAGGCGTTTACGCGTTAAATGCAGATTAAAGCCTGCAAACGTGCTGTTTTGCTAAAATAAGCATTTTCAAGCATTTTAGATCAAGCTGAAATCGTCTCAAATAGAAGCTAAATATTAATAAAAACGAATAATAAAAAATTCGTCGTTTTATGCTGTTTTACGCGTTAAAACGCAAGATTAAAAGTTCAAACGTGCTGTTTTGCTAAATAAGTACGCCAAAGCATTTGTGATCGTTGAAATCGTCTCAACAGACGCAATAAAAATAAAAAACGAATAATAAAAAATTTCGTCGTTTTATGCTGTTTTACGCGTTAAAACGCAGAATAAAGCTCAAAAACGGTGCTGTTTTGCTAAAATAAGCATTTTCAAGCATTTAGATCGTTGAAACCGTTCAAATAAACGCACATTAATAAAACGAATAATAAAATTTCGTCGTTTTTGTATGCTGTTTTACGCGTTAAAATCGCAGATTAAAGCTCAAAACGTGCTGTTTTGCTAAAATAAGCATTTTCAAGCATTTTAGATCGTTGAAAATCGTTCAAATAGACGCACAATATTAATAAAAACGAATACAAAATTTCTGTTGTTTTATGTTGTTTTACGCGTTAAAACGTTGATTAAAGCTCAAACGCGCTGGTTTTGCTGTGTCAGCATTTTCACATTTTAGATCGTTGAAATCGTTCAAATAGACGCAATATTACTAAAACGAATAATAAAAAATTCGTCGTTTTTATGCTGTTTACGCGTTAAAAACGCAGATTAAAGCCTATAACGTTGTTTTATTAAAATAAGCATTTTCAAGCATTTTAGATCGTTGAAATCGTTCAAATAGAAGCAAATATTAATAAAAAACGAATAATAAAAATCTGTCGTTTTATGCTGTTTTACGCGTTAAAACGCAGATTAAAGCTCAAAACGTGCTGTTTTGCTAAAATAAGCATTTTCACATTTTAGATCGTTGAAATCGTTCAAATAGAAGCAATTATTAATAAAACGAATAAAAATCCGTCGTTTTTATGCTGTTTTACGCGTTAAAACGCAGACGCTCAAACGTGCTGTTTGCTGCAAAATAGCATTTTCGCCATTTTGTGATCGCTGAAATCGTTCAAATAGACGCACAACGATAAAACGAATATCAAAAATTTCGTCGTTTTATAAGCGTTCTTTTACGTTAAAAACGCAGAATAAAGCTCAAAACGCTGTTTTGCTAAAATAAGCATTTTCAAGCATTTTAGATCGTTGAAATCGTTCAAATAGACGCTATATTAATAAAAATCGAATAATAAAAAATCGTCGTTTTATAAGCGTTTTATGCGTTAAAAACGCAGATTAAGGCTCAAAACGTGCTGTTTTGCTAAAAATAAGCATTTTCAAGCATTTTTAGATCGCGCTGAAATCGTTCAAATAGACGCACAAAAATAAAAACGAATAATAAAAAATTTCGTCGTTTTTATGCTGTTTTACGCGTTAAACGCAGACAAAGCTCAAACGCAGCTGTTTTGCTAAAATGTAAGCATTTTCGCTAAGCATTTGATCGCTGGAAATCGTTCAAATAGAAGCACATTAATAAAAACGAATAATAAAAATTCGTCGTTTTGAGCGTTTTTACGCGTTAAACGCAGATTGGTAGCTCAAACGTGCTGTTTCGCTGTACCGCGTTTTCAAGCATTTTGACGCTGAACCGTTCAACAGACGCAATATTAATAAAACCGAATAATAAAATTTTGCCGTTTTTATGCTGTTTTACGCGTTAAAACGCAGAATAAAGCTCAAAACGTGCTGTTTTGCTAAAATAAGTACTTTCAAGCATTTTAGATCGTTGAAATCGTTCAAATAGAAGCAATATTAATGTGGTGCAAAACGAAAATAAAAAAAAAATCTGTCGTTTTATGTTGCTTCATGTGTTAAAACGCAGATTAAAGCCTCAAAACGTGCTGTTTTGCTAAAAATGCTACCAAGCATTTTAGATCGTTGAAATCGTTCAACAGACGCAATAAAAAATAAAAACTGATAATAAAATTTCATTGTTTTATGCTGTTTTACGCGTTAAACGCAGATTACAGCTCAAAACGCGGTTTTGCTAAAATAAGAATTTTCAACCATTTTGTGATCGCTGAAATCGTTCAACAGACGCCATATTACTGCAAAACCGAATAATGTGTGTACCCGTCGTTTTCTATGTTGCTTACCGCGCCAAAACGTGCGCAGATTACAAAATTAAAAATGCGCTGTTTTGCTGTACAACAAGTACTTTCAAGAATTTTAGATCAGCTGGAAAACTTCATTCAAACAGAAGGCCATTACCAAAACGAATAATAAAAATTTCCGCTTTATGCCGTTTACGTTAAGAACGATTAAAGCTCAAAACGTGCTGTTTTAGCTAAAATAAGCATTTTCAAGCATTTGATCATTGAAATCGTTCGCCAATATTAATAAAAACGAATGATGCAAATTCGTCGTTTTATGCTGTTTTACGTTAAAAACGCAGATTGAAAAGCTCGGCAACGCGCTGTTTTGCTAAAATAAGCATTTTCAAGCATTTTAGATCGTTGAAACCGTTCCAAATAGACGCCATATTACAAAAATCGAATAATAAAATACCCGCCGTTTTATGCCGTTTTATGCGTTAAAACGCAGATTACAGCTCAAAAATCGTGCCGCTTTGCTAAAATAAGCATTTTCGCTATATTTTGAGATCGTTGAACCGTTCAAATAGACGCAATAAAAATAAAAAAAAAAAAACGAATAATAAAAATTTCGTCGTTTTATGCTGTTTTACGCGCAAACGCAGATTAAAGCTCAACGTGCTGTTTTGCTAAAATAAGCTTTTTCAAACATTTTAGATCGTTGAAATCGTTCAAATAGAAGTATTAAAAAAAAACGAATAAAAAAAATTCGTCGTTTTATCGTTTAGGGAAAAAACGCAGTTTTAAAAGCTCAAAACTGCTGTTTTCTAAAATGCCAAGCATTTTGATCGTTAAACGTTCAAATAGACGCAATAAAAAAAAAAAACGAATAAAAAATTTCGTCCTTTTATGCTTTTTTTACGCTTTAAAAACGCAGAAAAAAACCCAAATGTGCTGTTTTGCTAAAATAAGCATTTTAAAATTTTTGATCGTTGAATCGTTCAAATAGACGCAATTTAAAAAAACGAATAAAAAAAATTTCGTCTTTTTTGCTTTTTAGTTAAAACCAGAAAACTCAAAACGTCTGTTTTGCAAAATAAGTTTTTAAGCATTTTTTGATCGTTGAAATCGTTCAAATAGAAGCAATATTAAAAAAACAAAAAAAAAATTCGTCGATTTTATGCTTTTTTTACGCGTTAAAACGCAGTTCTAAAAAGGGCGTTTTGCTAAAAAACATTTTCAAGGATTTTAGATCGTTGAAATCGTTCAAAAGACGCAATAAAAAAAAAACGAATAATAAAATTTCGTCTTTTTTATGCTTTTTTACGCGTTAAAACGCAGATTAAACTCAAAACGTGCGTTTTAAAAAAAACATTTTCAAGCATTTTAGATCTTAAAACGTTCAAATGAAAAAATATTAATAAAAGAATAAAAAAATTTCGTCGTTTTATGCTGTTTTCCTTAAAAAGCAGATTAAACTCAAAACGTGCTGTTTTGCTAAAATAAGCATTTTCGCATTTTGATCGTTGAAATCGTTCAAATAGACGCAATATTAATAAAACGAATAAAAAAAAATTTCGTCGTTTTTGCTTTTTTACGCGTTAAAACGCAGATTAAAGCTAAAAACTCTGTTTTGCTAAAATAAGCATTTTCAAGCATTTTAGATCGTTGAAATCTTTAAAAATAGAAGCAATATTAATAAAAAAAATAATAAAAAATTCGTCTTTTTTATGCTTTTTTTACGCAAAACGCAGAAAAAAACTAAAAACGTGCTGTTTTGCTAAAATAAGCATTTTCAAGCTTTTTTAATCGTTGAAATCGTTCAAATGCGAATTTAATAAAAACGAATAAAAAAAATTTCGTCTTTTTTATGCTTTTTTACGCGTTAAAACGCAGATTAAACTCAAAACGTGCTGTTTTGCAAAAAAAACATTTTCAAGCTTTTTTTAGATCGTTGAAATCGTTCAAATAGAACAATTTAAAAACGAATAAAAAAATTCGTCTTTTTTTATGCGTTTTACGCGTTAATCGCAGAAAAGCTAAAAACGTGCTGTTTTGCAAAAATAAGCATTTTCAAGCTTTTTTGATCGTTGAAATCGTTCAAATAGAAGCAATATTAAAAAAAACGAATAACAAAAAATTCGTCGTTTTTATGCTGTTTTTTAAAACGCGTTAA
>NW_027046211.1:25000-30131 GCF_025399875.1 Dalotia coriaria | reverse complement strand
AAAAACCGGGGGGAAAAAAAAACCCTTTTATTTTAATTCGTTTCCCAAAAAATTTTTAATTTTTTTTTTTTCTTCTATTTAACGATTTCAACGATCTAAAAATGTTTTTTAAAAAAATTTGGCTTATTTTTTAAGCAAAACCTTTTTACCGTTTTTAAAGTTTAAAATTCTGCGGGTTTTAAACGCTTTTAAAAAACAGCAAAAAAAACGACAAAATTTTTTATTATTCGTTTTTATTAATTTTGGGTCTATTTGAACGTTTTCCCCAAGATCAAAATGCTTGAAAATGCTTATTTTAAAAAACGCATTTGGTTTATTCTGCGTTTTGCGTAAAACACAAAAAAAACGAAATTTTTATTTTTCGTTTTTAAATATTGCGTCTATTTGAACGAAATTCAAAAATGCTTGAAAATGCTTATTTTAGCAAAACAGCACGTTTTGAGCTTTTTTTGCGTTTAACGCGTAAAAAACATAAAAACGACGAATTTTTATTTTTTTTTTTTAAAATTTCTTCTATTTGAAGATTTCAACATCTAAAATGTTTGAAAATGCTTATTTTAAAAAAACAGACGTTTTGGCTTTTAATCTGCGTTTAACCCAAAAAAAACGAAAAAATTTTTATTTTTCGTTTTTATTAATTTTGGGTTATTTGAACGATTTCAACGATCAAAAAATTTTTAAAAATGCTTTTTCAAACAGCACTTTTTACTTTATTCGCTTTTTTCCGTAAAACAGCATAAAAACGCAAATTTTTTTTTCTTTTTTATTTTTATTGCGCTTTTAACGATTTCAAAAAAATCAAAATGCTTATTTTAGCAAAACACCCGTTTGAGCTTAATCGCGTTTTAACGCGAAAAACGCAAAAAAAGACAAAATTTTTTTATTATTCTTTTTTATTTATTCTTCTATTTGAACGACAAGACTAAAATGCTTGAAAATGTTTTTTTTGAAAAAGCACGTTTTGAGTTTTTAATTTGCGTTTTAACGCGTCCAGCATAAAACGAAAAAAATTTTTTATTATTTTTTTTTATTAATTGCTCTATTTGAACGTTTCAACGATCAAAAATGCTTGAAAATGTTTTTTCCCCCTTTTCCTTTTCTGGTTTTTAACGCGTAAAACAGAAAAAAACGACAATTTTTTTTTATTTTTTTTTATTAATATTGCTTCTTTTGAACGATTTCAACGATCAAAAAATGTTTGAAAAGCTTTTTTTAAACAAAACAGCTTTTTTGGTTTAATTGCGTTTTAAGGGAAAACCAAAAAAGCTTTTTAATTTTTCTTTTTAAAAGATTTATTAACGTTTAACGCAAAAAAGCAAAAAAATTTTTTTTTTTTTAAAAAAATTTTAAAGTTTAATCTGTTTTTTAAGCTAAAAAGCAAAAAACCACGTTTTTATTATTCTTTTTTATTAAAGCTTAAAAAATTTAAATCTTTTAAAATCAAAAGCCAATTTTTTATTTTAAGGGTTTAAGCAAAAAAAGCACGTTTTTTTTATTTTTTTTTTAAAAGAAACGTTTTAACGACAAAATTAAAATGTTTTTTTAAAAAAAAAGAAGTTTTACTTTAATTGCTTTAATGAAAAAAAAAACGAGTTTTTTTACGTTTTTATTAAAGTTTAAAACGATTTCAACGTCTAAAATTTAAAATGTTTTTTTGAAAAAATCACTTTTTAGCAATTTTTTAACAAAAACAGAAAAACGTTTTTATTACCCTTTTTTAAATTTACGCATTTAAATTTTTTAAAAATGCAAAAAATGATTTAAAGCAAAAACCCTTTTTTAGCAATCCGTTTAAGGAAAAAACGTTTTAAAAACGAGAAATTTTAACTTTTTTTTAAAAATTCTTTTTTTAACGATTTCAACATTAAAAATCTAAAATGCTTATTTTAAAAAACCCCGTTTTTTTATTTTTTCCTTTTTAAGCGAAAAAAAAAAAAATTTTTTTTTTTTTTTTAAAATTTCTTTTTTAAATTTCAACGATCAAAAATGCTTGAAAATGTTATTTTAGCAAAACAGCACTTTTTGAGTTTTAAATCTGCTTTTTAACGCAAAACAGCATAAAACACAAATTTTTTTATTATTCTTTTTTTTAATATTGTTCTTTTTGAACGATTTCAACGATCAAAAATTTTAAAAATTTTTTTAGAAAACAGCACGTTTTTTTTTTGCTTTTTAAACGCGAAAAAAAAAAACAAAATTTTTTATTTTTTTTTTTAATAGGGCCTTTTTTCCGATCTAAAATGCTTAAAATTTTTTTAAAAAAACAGACTTTTTTTTTAATTTTTTTAACCCGGAAAAAGCATAAAAACGACGAATTTTTATTATTCGTTTTTATTAATATTGCGTCTATTTGAACGATTTCAACGATCTAAAATGCATGAAAATGCTTATTTTAGCAAAACAGCACGTTCTGAGTTTTATTCTGCGTTTTAACGCGTAAAACAGCATAAAAACGACGAAATTTTTATTATTCGTTTTTATTAATATTGCGTCTATTTGAACGATTTCAACTATCTAAAATGCTTGAAAATGCTTATTTTAGCAAAACAGCACGTTTTGAGCTTTAATCTGCGTTTTAACGCGTAAAACAGCATAAAACGACGAATTTCTTATTATTCGTTTTTATTAATATTGCTTCTATTTGAACGATTTCAACGATCTAAAATGTTTGAAAATGCTTATTTTAACAAAACAGCACGTTTTGAGCTTTAATCTGCGTTTTAACTCGTAAAACAGCATAAAACGACGAAATTTTTATTATTCGTTTTTATTAATATTGCGTCTATTTGAACGATTTCAACGATCTAAAATGCTTGAAAATGCTTATTTTAGCAAAACAGCACGTTCCTGAGCTTTATTCTGCGTTTTAACGCGTAAAACAGCATAAAAATTTTATTATTCGTTTTTATTTTTTGTTTCTTTTTGGGAAACGACAACGATCAAAATGCTTGAAAATCCCTTTTTAGCAAAACAGCACTTTTTGGGTTTAATCTGCTTTTTAACGCGTAAACAGCATAAAACGACGAAATTTTATTATTCGTTTTATTAATATTGCGTCTATTTGAACGATTTCAAGTTAAATGCTGAAAATGCTTATTTCAAAAACACGACTTTTGAGTTTATCTGCGTTTAAGGTAAAAAAAACGACGAATTTTATTATCGTTTTTATTTTTTTTTTGAAAATTTCCGAGATTTAAAAATCTTTTGGAAAAGCTTATTTTAGCAAAACAGCACGTTTTGAGTTTTTCTTTTTAACGCGTAAAACAGCATAAAACGACGAAATTTTTATTATTTTTTATATTTGCTATTTGAACGATTTCAAGATCTAAAATGCTTGAAAATGTTATTTTAGAAAACAGCAAATTTTATTGTTTTATTTTTTAACGCTAAAACGCATAAAAACGACGAATTTTATTATTCGTTTTATAATATTGCTTCTATTTTGACTTTAACGATCTAAAATGCTGAAAACGCTTTTAGCAAACAAAATTTTGAGCTTTTAATCTCGTTTACGCTTAACGCTAAACGACGAAATTTTTATTTGTTTTTTTAATATTGCTCTATTTGAACGATTTCAACGATCTAAAATGCTTGAAAATAGCTTATTTTAGCAAACAGCACGTTTTTGAGTTTTAATCTCTTTAACGTAAAACGCTAAAACGACGAAATTTCTTATTATTAGCTTATTAATATTGCGTCTATTTGAACGTTTTCAACGATCAAAAAATTGAAAATGCTTATTTTAGCAAAACAGCACGTTTTGAGCTTTATTTGCGTTTAACGCGTAAAAAGCATAAAACGACGAAATTTTATTATTCGTTTTATTTATTGCGTCTTTGAACGATTTCAACGATCTAAAATGCTTGAAAATGCTTATTTTAGCAAAACAGCACGTTTTGATTTTAATCTGCGTTTTAACCGAAAACAGCATAAAACGAGTTTTTATTATTTTTTTATTAATATTGCTTCTTTTGAACGATTTCAACGATCTAAAATGCTTGAAAATGCTTATTTTAGCAAAACAGCACGTTTTTGAGCTTTAATCTGCGTTTTAACGCGTAAAAGCAGCATAAAACGACGAAATTTTTATATTATTCGTTTATTTATTATATTGCGTCTATTTGAACGATTTCAACGATCTAAAATGCTTGAAAATGCTTATTTTGAAAACAGCGACGTTTTGAGCTTTATTCGCGTTTTAACGCGTAAAACAGCATAAAACGACGAAATTTTATTATTCGTTTTTATTTTTATTGCGTCTATTTGAACGATTTCAACGATCTAAAATGCTTGAAAATGCTTACTTTAGCAAAACAGCACGTTTTGAGCTTTAATCTGCGTTTTAACGCGTAAAACAGCATATAAACGACGAATTTTTTATTATTTGTTTTTATTAATATTGCTTCTGTTTGAACGATTTCAACGATCTAAAATGCTTAAAAATGCTTATTTTAGCAAAAGCACGTTTTGAGCTTTAATCTGCGTTTTAACGCGTAAAACAGCATAAAACGACGAAATTTTTATATTCGTTTTTATTAATATTGCGTCTATTTGAACGATTTCAACGATCTAAAATGCTTGAAAATGCTATTTTAGCAAAACAGCACGTTTTGAGTTTAATTCGCGTTTTAACGCGTAAAACAGCATAAAACGACGAATTTTTATTATTCGTTTTTATTATATTGCGTCTATTTGAACGATTTCAACGATCTAAAATGCTTGAAAATGCTTATTTTAGCAAAACAGCACGTTTTGAGCTTTTAATCGCGTTTTAACGCGTAAAACAGCATTATAAACGACGAATTTTTATTATTCGTTTTTATTAATATTGCTTCTATTTGAACGATTTCAACGATCTAAAATGCTGAAAATGCTTATTTTAGCAAACAGCACGTTTTGAGCTTTAATCGCGTTTAACGCGTAAACAGCATAAAACGACGAAATTTTTATTATTCGTTTTTATTAATATTCGTCTATTTGAACGATTTCAACGATCTAAAATGCTTGAAAATGCTTATTTAGCAAAACAGCATTTGAGGTTTAATCTGCAGTTTTAACGCGTAAAACCCAGCTAAAACAGAATTTTATTATGCGTTTTTTATATTCTTTATTTGAACGATTTCAACGATCT
>NW_027046211.1:0-22500 GCF_025399875.1 Dalotia coriaria | reverse complement strand
TTTTTAACCCTTTTTTTAAGGCGTTTTTTTTTTGGTTTTTTTTAAAAATTTTTTTAAAAAAAATTTTTTTTTTTCCAAAAAAATTTTTTAAAAGTTATTTGCCACTTTGAGCTTTAATCTGCGTTTTAACGTAAACAGCATAAAACGACAAAATTTTTTTATGATTCGTTTTTTATTAATATTGCGTCTATTTGAACGATTTCAACGATCTAAAATGCTTGAAAATGCTTATTTTTAGCAAAACAGCACGTTTTGAGCTTTATTCTGCGTTTTAACGCTAAAAAAACATAAAAACGACAAATTTTTTTTATTATTCGTTTTTTATTAAATTGCGTCTATTTGAACGATTTCAACGATCTAAAATGCTGGAAAATGCTTTTTTAGCAAACAGCCGTTTTGAGTTTTTAATCTTCGTTTTAACGCGTAAAACGGCATAAAACGACGAAATTTTTATTATTCGTTTTTTATTAATAGCTTCTATTTGAACGATTTCAACGTCTAAAATGCTTGAAAATGCTTATTTTAGCAAAACAGACGTTTTGAGCTTTAATCTGCGTTTTACGCGTAAACAACATAAAACGACGAAATTTTTATTATTCGTTTTATTAATATTGCGTCTATTTGAACGATTTCAACGATCTAAAATGTTTGAAAGCTATTTTAGCAAAAAAAGCACTTTTTGAGCTTTATTCTGCGTTTTAACGCGTAAAGAGCATAAAACGACGAAATTTTTATTGTTCGTTTTTTTTTTTTTATTGCGTCTATTTGAACGATTTCAACGATCTAAAATGCTTGAAAATGCTTACTTTAGCAAAACAGCACTTTTTGAGCTTTAATCTGCGTTTTAACGCAAAAAACAGCATAAAAACGACGAATTTTTATTATTTGTTTTTATTAATATTGCTTCTATTTGAACGATTTCAACGATCTAAAATGCTTGAAAATGCTTTTTTAGCAAAAACCCTTGAAAGCTTTATTTGCGTTTAAGCGTAAAACAGCTTATAAAACGTAAAAATTTAATTATTCGTTTTTATTTTATTGCTTCTATTTGAACGATTTCAACGATCTAATTTGAAATGCTATTAGATCAAAACAGCACGTTTTATTTTAATCTGCGTTTTGAAGCGTTAAACGCTTTAAAAACGACAGTTTTTATTATTCGTTTTATTATTCTTTTATTTGAATTTGCACGTCTAATTTGAAAATGCTTATTTTAGCAAACAGCCGAATGATTATTTTAATACAGCACGTTTTAACGCTAACAGCATTAACGCGAAATTATTATTCGTTTATTAATAGCGTTTATTTGACGATTTTCAAATTAATGTCTTTGAACGTTTACTTAAAGCAAAAAGACTTACTTTATGCATAACGCGTATAAGCATTAATTCGACGTTTTTTTATTCGTTTAATCAATATTACGCTATTTAATTCGTTTTTCAACTATTTAATTTGAAAGATTGCAACTTTACAAAAGCTTGCACGATTTTGAGCAATCGCGTTTTAACTTAAACAGCATATTAACGCGAAATTTTATTATTCGTTTTTATTAATATTCTTATTTGCGTTTTTATAATCTAAAATCTTGAAACGTTATTTCAAGCAAAAATGCTTTTTGAGCAAATCTGCGTTTACGCGTTAAACTGCGTTAAACGACAAAGCTTTATTATCGTTTATTATTATTCTTTTGAACATTTCAACGATCTTAAAACTTGAAATGATTTATTTGAAAACGCACGTTTTGAGTTAAATCTGCGTTTGACTTAATCGGTTTTACAGCGTAAAACGAGAATTTTTATTATTCGTTTTTTATTAATATTGCGTTATTTGAACGATTTGAACGATCTAAAATGCTTAAAATGAAAATTTTTTTAGCAAAACAGCACGTTTTGAGCTTTTAATCTGCGTTTTAAGCGTAAAACAAAAAACGACAAATTTTATTATTCGTTTATAATATTGCTTCTTTTGAACGATTTCAACGATCTAAAATGCTTGAAAATGCTTATTTTAGCAAAACAGCACGTTTTGAGCTTTTCTCTGTTTTACGCGAAACACATAAAACGACGAATTTTTTATTATTCGTTTTTATTAATATTGCGTCTATTTGAACGATTTCACGACTAAAATGCGAAAATGCTTAAAATTTTTTAGCAAAACAGCACGTTTTGAGCTTTAATCTGCGTTTTAACGTAACAGTAAAACGACAAATTTAATTATTCGTTTAATTTTTTCGTATTTAAATTAATTTCGACGATTAACATGTTGAACGATGCTTATTTTAGCAAAAAGCACGTTTTAGCTTTAATCTGCGTTTTAACGCGTAAAAGCTAAAAACGACATTTAATTATTCTTTTTTATTAATATTCGTTATTTTGAACATTCAAGTCTAAATTTGAAAATGCATTTAAGCAAACAGCACGTTTTGAGCTTTAATCAGCGATTTTAGCTTTAATCAGCTTATAAAAACGATAAAATCAATATTCTTATTATTCTTTTTATTGTTCTATTTGAACGATTTCAACGATCTAAAATGCTTGAAAATGCTTATTTTAGCAAAACAGCACGTTTTGAGCTTTATTCTGCGCTTTAAGGCGTGAAACAGCATAAAAACGACGAATTTTTATTATTCGTTTTTTATTAATATTGCGTCTATTTGAACGATTTCAACGATTAAAATGCTTGAAAATGCTTATTTTAGCAAAACAGCACGATTTGAGCTTTATTCTGCGTTTTAACGCGTAAAACAGCATAAAAACGACGAAATTTTATTATTCGTTTTTATTAATATTGCGTCTATTTGAACGATTCAACGACCTAAAATGCTTGAAAATGCTTATTTTAGCAAAACAGCACGTTTTGAGCTTTATTCTGCGTTTTAACGCGTAAACAGCATAAAACGACGAATTTTATTATTCGTTTTTATTAATATTGCGTCATTTGAAGATTTCAACGATTAAAATGCTTGAAAATGCTTATTTTAGCAACACAGCACGTTTGAGCTTTATTCTGCGTTTTAACGCGTAAAACAGCATAAAAACGACGAAATTTTTATTATTCGTTTTTTATTAATATTGCGTCTATTTGAGACGACTTCAACGATTTAAAATGCTTGAAAATGCTTATTTTAGCAAAACAGCACGTTTTGAGCTTTAATCTGCGTTTTAACGCGTAAAACAGCATAAAAACGACGAATTTTTTATTATTCGTTTTTATTAATATGCGTCTATTTGAACGATTTCAACGATCTAAAATGCTTGAAAATGCTTATTTTGCAAAACAGCACGTTTTGAGCTTTAATCTGCGTTTTAACGCGTAAAACAACATAAAACGACCAAATTTTATTATTCGTTTAATATTGCTTCTATTTGAACGATTTCAACGATCTAAAATGCTTGAAAATGCTTATTTTAGCAAAACAGCACGTTTTGAGCTTTAATCTGCGTTTTAACGCGTAAAACAGCATAAAACGACGAATTTTTTATTATTCGTTTTTATTAATATTGCGTCTATTTGAACGATTTCAACGATCTAAAATGCTTGAAAATGCTTATTTTAGCAAAACAGCACTTTTTGAGCTTTTAATCAGCGTTTTAACGCGTAAAAACAGCATAAAACAACGAAATTTTTATTATTCGTTTTTATTTTATTGCGTCTATTTGAAGATTTCAACGATCTAAAATGCTTGAAAATGCTTATTTTAGCGAAACAGCACGTTTTGAGCTTTAATCTGCGTTTTAACGCGTAAAACAGCATAAAAACGACGAATTTTTATTATTCGTTTTTATTAATATTGCTTCTATTTGAACGATTTCTATGATCTAAAATGCCTGAAAATGCTTATTTTAGCAAAACAGCACGTTTTGAGCTTAATCTGCGTTTTAACGCGTAAAACAGCATAAAAACGACGAAATTTTTTATTTGTTTTTATTAATATTGCTTCTATTTGAATGATTTCAACGATCTAAAATGCTTGAAAATGCTATTTAGCAAAACAGCACGTTTTGAGCTTTAATCTGCGTTTTAACGCGTAAAACAGCATAAAAACGCGATTTTTATTATTCGTTTTTATTAATGTGCTTCTATTTGAACGATTTCATCGATCTAAAATGCTTGAAAATGCTTATTTTAGCAAAACAGCACGTTTTGAGCTTTAAATCTGCGTTTTTAACGCGTAAAACGCATAAAACGACGAAATTTTTTTATTATTCGTTTTTATTAATATTGCGTCTTTTTGAACGATTTCAACGATCAGAATGCTTGAAAGTATTATTTTAGCAAAACAGCACGTTTTGAGATTTAATCTGCGTTTTAACGCGTAAAACAGCATAAAAACGACGAAATTTTATTATTCGTTTTTAATTAAAATTTTTTTAAACGGAATTTATTGATTAGTTTTAAAATGCTTATTTGCAAACGACGTTTAGTTTTAAAAATGTTTTTAAAAGCTTTTTTTGGCAAAAACACGTTTTATTATTCGTTTTTAATACGCTTTGAACGTTTTTTAAATTTAAAATCTAAATTGCTTATTTTGCAAAACGACGTTTTGAGTTTAAATGCTTTAAGCTTAAAGCAAAACGACGTTTTTTATTCGTTTTAATTAAAGCCTTTTTAAAACGACAAATTAAATGTTAAAATGCTTTTTTAGAAAAGCCGTTTCAAGTTTAATTGCTTTTAAGCTTAAGCAAAAACGACGTTTTTTATTTTCGTTTTTATTAAAACACTTTTTAAAACGAAAATTAAATTGTTAAATTTTATTTTGGCAAAAGACGTTTAACTTAAAATGCTTATCTTTTAGCAAAAAGCGTTTATTTATCGTTTAGGACGATAAACGAAAATTAAAAATTGTTAAATTTATTTTAGCAAACGACGTTTTAACTTTATAAGTTTAAGCAAAACAGCAAAAACGAGAAATTTTATTTTTTTTTTTAAAATTAGCGTCTTTAACGTTTCAACGATTAAATTTAAATCTTTTTTAAAACAGCATTTAGTTTAATCGTTTAACGCGTAAAACAGCATAAAAACGACGAATTTTTATTATTCGTTTTTATTAATATTGCTTCAATTTGAACGATTTCAACGATCTAAAATGCTTGAAAATGCTTATTTTAGCAAAACAGCACGTTTTGAGCTTTTAATCTGCGTTTTAACGCGTAAAACAGCATAAAACGACGAAATTTTTATTATTCGTTTTTATTAATATTGCGTCTATTTGAACGATTTCAACGATCTAAAATGCTTGAAAATGCTTATTTTAGCAAAACAGGACGTTTGAGCTTTAATCTGCGTTTTAACGCGTAAAACAGCATAAAAATGACGATTTTTTATTATTCGTTTTTATTAATATTGCTTCTATTTAAACGATTTCAACGATCTAAAATGCTTGAAAATGCTTATTTTAGCAAAACAGCACGTTTTGAGCTTTTAATCTGCGTTTTAACGCGTAAAACAGCATAAAACGACGAAATTTTATTATTCGTTTTTATTAATATTGCTTCTATTTGAACGATTTCAAAGATCTAAAATGCTTGAAAATGCTTATTTTAGCAAAACAGCATGTTTTGAGCTTTATTCTGCGTTTTAACGCGTAAAACAGCTAAAACGACGAAATTTTATTATTCGTTTTTATTTTATTGCGTCTATTTGAACGATTTCAACGATCTAAAATGCTTGAAAATGCTTATTTTAGCAAAACAGCACGTTTTGAGCTTTAATCTGCGTTTTAACGCGTAAACACATAAAAACGACGAATTTTTATTATTCGTTTTTATTAATATTGCTTCTATTTGAACGATTTCAATGATCTAAAATGCTTGAAAATGCTTATTTTAGCAAAACAGCACGTTTTGAGCTTAAATCTGCGTTTTAACGCGTAAAACACATAAAACGACGAAATTTTTATTATTCATTTTTATTAATATTGCTTCTATTTGAATGATTTCAACGATCTAAAATGCTTGAAAATGCTTATTTTAGCAAAACAGCGTTTTGAGCTTTTAATCTGCGTTTTAACGCGTAAAATAACATAAAATGACGAATTTTTATTATTCGTTTTTTATTAATATTGCTTCTATTTAAACGATTTCAACGATCTAAAATGCTTGAAAATGCTTATTTTAGCAAAACAGCACGTTTTTGAGCTTTAATCTGCGTTTTAACGCGTAAAACAGCATAAAACGACAAATTTTTATTATTCGTTTTTATTAATATGCTTCTATTTGAACGATTTCAACGATCTAAAATTTTTTAAAATGCTTATTTAAGAAACGACGGAGGTTTTAAATGCTTTTTTAGAAACAGAAAAACGTTTTTTTTAAATTCTTTTTATTAAAAGCTAAAATTTTTTTAAAATTTTTAAATCTTTTAAAATTGCTTATTTTGAAAAAACCACGTTTTTGAGTTTTAATCTTTTTAAAGCAAAACAGCATTTGAGTTTTTTAATTTTCTTTTTTAATAAAATAAAGACGTTTTTTATTAACGTTTTTTAATGTTATTTGAACGATTTAGCTAAAATGCTTAAAGCTTAAAAAAGCACGTTTTGAGTTTAATCTGCTTTTAACGGTAACAGATAAATTTGTTTTTTTAATTAATTGCTTTTTTAACGTTAAATCTAATGCTTTTTTTTAAAAAACGTTTAAGCTTTTAAATTTTTTTAACCAAAAGCATAGCAAACGCGATTTACTTATTCGTTTTAAATTAAAAGCAAAATTTGACGAATTTTAATTGTTTTAAAATGTTGTCTTTTTTAACCAAAACGTCAAAGCTTGAAACTGCTTTTAGCTAAAACATAAACGTTATTTTAAATCGTTTTTACAAATTCGCGAATTTAACGATTACGTTAAAATGCTTATTGTTATTTTGATAAATCTTTTGAAGCTTTTAGTTAAAACGCTAAAATTTTAATCTTTTGCATTAACAGCGTAAAATTCAATATTAATTGCTTATTGTATTTAGATCTAAAGTTTAAATTTAATTGCTTAAAAAGCACTTTGAAACAAGTTTTATACGCGTTTAACTAAAACAGCTTTTATTAACGATTAAAATTTTAAATTGCTTATTTAATTTTCAAATAACATTCAAATCTATTTTAAGCTAAAACAAAACGATTTTATAATTCGTTTTAACGCGTAAAACACATAAAAACGATTTCTATTCTTTTTTAATGTTGCTTTTGAACGATTTCAACGATTAAAATGCTTGAAAATGCTTATTTTGCAAAACAGCACGTTTCGAGCTTTTTTTTTAACTAAAACAGCATAAAGAAATTTTTATTATCGTTTTTATTAAATGCGATTTGAACGATTTTAACGATCTAAAATGCTTAAAGCTTATTTTAGCAAAGCTTAAAACAGCTTTAAACGCGTTTTTTAAAAAATAAAACGACGAATTTTTTTATTATTCGTTTTATTTAAACGATTTCAACGATCTAAAATGCTTGAAAATGCTTATTTTAGCAAAACAGCGTTTTGAGCTTTTAATCTGTTTTTAACGCGTAAACAGCATAAAACGACGAAATTTTTATTATTCGTTTTTATTAATATTGCTTCTATTTGAACGATTTAACGATCTAAAATGCTTGAAAATGCTTATTTTAGCAAAACAGCACGTTTTGAGCTTTAATCTGCGTTTTACGCGTAAAACAGCATAAAATGACGAATTTTTTATTATTCGTTTTGATAATATTGCTCTATTTAAACGATTTCAACGATCTAAAATGCTTGAAAATGCTTATTTTAGCAAAACAGCACGTTTTGAGCTTTAATGCGTTTTAACGCGTAAACAGCATAAAATGACGCTAATTTTATTATTCTTTTTATTAAATTGCGTCTATTTGAACGATTTAACGATCTAAAATGCTTGAAAATGCTTATTTTAGCAAAACAGCACTTTTTGAGCTTTAATCTGCGTTTTAACGCGTAAAACAGCATAAACGAGAATTTTTATTATTCGTTTTTATTAATATGTCTTCTATTTGAACGATTTCAAGATCTAAAATGCTTGAAAATGCTTATTTTAGCAAAACAGCACGTTTGAGCTTTAATCGCGTTTTAACGCGTAAACAGCATAAAACGAAGAAATTTTATATTCGTTTTTATTATTGCGTCTATTTGAACGATTTCAACGATCTAAAATGCTTGAAAATGCTTATTTAGCAAAACAGCACGTTTGATGCTTTAATCTGCGTTTTAACGCGTAAAACAGCATAAAACGACGAATTTTTATTATTCGTTTTATTAATATTAAATTTCTATTGAACGATTTCAAGATCTAAAATGCTTGAAAATGCTTATTTTAGCAAAACAGCACGTTTTGAGCTTAAATCTGCGTTTTAACGCGTAAAAACAGCATAAAAACGAGAATTTTTATATTCGTTTTTATTAATATTGCTCTATTTGAACGATTTCAACGATCTAAAATGCTTGAAAATGCTTATTTTAGCAAAACAGCACGTTTTGAGCTTTAATCTGCGTTTTAACGCGTAAAACAGCATAAAAACGACGAAATTTTTATATTTTCGTTTTTATTAATATTGCTTCTATTTGAACGATTTCAACGATCTAAAATGCTTGAAAATGCTTATTTTAGCAAAACAGCACGTTTTGACTTTAATCTGCGTTTTAACGCGTAAAACAGCAAAAAAACGACAGAATTTTTATTATTCGTTTTTTATTAATATTGCTCTATTTGAAATGATTTCAACGATCTAAAATGCTTGAAAATGCTTATTTTGAGCAAAACAGCCGTTTTGAGCTTTAATCAGCTTTAACGCGTAAAACAGCATAAAACGACGAATTTTTATTATTCGTTTTTATTAATATTGCTTCATTTGAACGATTTCAACGATCTAAAATGCTTGAAAATGCTTATTTTAGCAAAACAGGACGTTTTGAGCTTTAATCTGCGTTTTAACGCGTAAAACAGCATAAAAATGACGAATTTTTATTATTCGTTTTATTAATATTGCTTCTATTTAAACGATTTCAACGATCTAAAATGCTTGAAAATGCTTATTTTAGCAAAAACAGCACGTTTTGAGCTTTAATCTGCGTTTTAACGCGTAAAAACAGCATAAAACAACGAAATTTTTATTATTCTTTTTTATTAATATTGCTTCTATTTGAACGATTTCAACGATCTAAAATGCTTGAAAATGCTTATATTAGCAAAACAGCATGTTTTGAGCTTTATTCTGCGTTTTAACGCGTAAAACAGCATAAAACGACGAAATTTTTATTATTCGTTTTTATTATTATTGCGTCTATTTGAACGATTTCAACGATCTAAAAATGCTTGAAAATGCTTATTTTAGCAAAACAGCACGTTTTGAGCTTTAATCGCGTTTAACGCGTAAAACAGCATAAAAACTACGAATTTTTATTATTCGTTTTTATTAATATTGCTTCTATTTGAACGATTTCAATGATCTAAAATGCTTGAAAATGCTTATTTTAGCAAAACAGCACGTTTTGAGCTTAAATCTGCGTTTTAACGCGTAAAACAACATAAAACGACGAAATTTTTATTATTCGTTTTTATTAATATTGCTTCTATTTGAAGATTTCAACGATCTAAAATGCTTGAAAATGCTTATTTTAGCAAAACAGACGTTTTGAGCTTTAATCTGCGTTTTAACGCGTAAAACAGCATAAAAGACAAATTTTTATTATTCGTTTTTATTAATATTGCTTCTATTTGAACGATTTCAACGATCTAAAATGCTTGAAAATGCTTTTTAGCACAAAAGCACGTTTTGACTTTAATCTGCGTTTTAACGCTTAAAACAGCATAAAACGACGAATTTATATTATTCGTTTTTATTAATATTGCGTCTATTTGAACGATTTCAACGATCTAAAATGCTTGAAAATGCTTATTTTAGCAAAACAGCACGTTTTGAGCTTTAATCAGCGTTTTAAAGCGTAAAACACATAAAAAGGACGAAATTTTTATTATTCGTTTTTATTTAATATTGCGTCTATTTGAACGATTTCAACGATCTAAAATGCTTGAAAATGCTTATTTTGCGAAAACAGCACGTTTTGAGCTTTTAATCTGCGTTTTAACGCGTAAAACAGCATAAAAACGACGAATTTTTAATTATTCGTTTTTATTAATATTGCTTCTATTTGAACGATTTCAACGATCTAAAATGCTTGAAAATGCTTATTTTAGCAAAACAGCAGTTTGAGCTTTTAATCTGCGTTTTAACGCGTAAAACAGCATAAAACGACGAATTTTTATTATTCGTTTTATTAATATTGCTTCTATTTGAACGATTTCAACGATCTAAAATGCTTGAAAATGCTTATTTTAGCAAAACAGCACGTTTGAGCTTTAATCTGCGTTTTAACGCGTAAAACAGCATAAAAACGACGATTTTTATTATTCATTTTATTAATTTTTGCGTCTATTTGAACGTTTTCAAGCATCAAAATGCTTGAAAAATGCTTATTTTAAACGCACGTTTTGAGCTTTATTCGCGTTTTAACGCTAAAACAGCATAAAAACGACGAAATTTTTATTTTTATTCGTTTTACTTTTATTGCGTCTATTTGAACGATTTCAACGATCTAAAATGCTTGAAAATGTTATTTTAGCAAAACAGCACGTTTTGAGTTTTAAATTCTGCGTTTAACGCGTAAAACAGCATAAAACGACGAATTTCATTATTCGTTTTTATTGAATATTGCTTCATTTGAACGATTTCAACGTCTAAAATGCTTGAAAATTTATTTTACAAAACAGCACGTTTTGAGTTTTAAAATCTGCTTTGACGCGTAAAACAGCATAAAACGACGAAATTTTTATTATTCGTTTTTATTAATATTGCGTCTATTTGAACGATTTCAGCGATCTAAAATGCTTGAAAATGCTTATTTTAGCAAAACAGCACGTTTTGAGCTTTAATCTGCGTTTTAACGGCGTAAAACGATAAAAACGACAAAATTTTTATTATTCGTTTTTTAATATTGCTTATTTGAATGATTTCAACGATCAAAAAATGCTTGAAAATGCTTTTTTTTAGTAAAACAGCACGTTTTGAGTTAAATCTGCGTTTTAACGCGTAAAACAGCATAAAACGACGAAATTTTTATTATTCGTTTTATTAATATTGCTTCTATTTGAAGGGATTTCAACGATCTAAAAATGCTTGAAAATGCTTATTTTTAGCAAAACAACGTTTTGAGTTTAAATCTGCGTTTTAACGCGTAAAACAGCATAAAACGACGAAATTTTATTATTCGTTTTTATTAATATTGCTTCTATTTGAACGATTTCAACGATCTACAAATGCTTTGAAAATGTTTTTTAGCAAAAAGCAGTTTTGAACTTTAACTGCGTTTTAACGCTTAAAACAGCATAAAACGACGAATTTTTATATTCGTTTTTATTAATATTTCGTCTTTGAACGATTTCAACGATCTAAAATGCTTGAAAATGCTTATTTTAGCAAAACAGCACGTTTTGAGCTTTAATCAGCGTTTTAAAGCTTAAAACAGCTTTTAAAAAGACGAAATTTTTATTATTATCGTTTTTTATTAATATTGCGTCTATTTGAACGATTTCAACGATCTAAAATGCTTGAAAATGTTATTTTAGCAAAACAGCACGTTTGAGCTTTTAATCGCGTTTTAACGCGTAAAACAGCATAAAACGACGAATTTTTAATTATTCGTTTTTATTAATATTCTTCTATTTGAACGATTTCAACGATTAAAATGCTTGAAAATGCTTATTTTAGCAAAACAGCAAGTTTTGAGCTTTAATCTGCGTTTTAACGCGTAAAACAGCATAAAAACGACGAATTTTTATTATTCGTTTTTATTAATATTGCGTCTATTTGAACGATTTCAACGATCTAAAATGCTTGAAAATGCTTATTTTAGCAAAACAGCGTTTTAGCTTAATCTGCGTTTTAACGCGTAAATCAGCATAAAAACGTAATTTTTATTATTTTCGTTTTAATTAATATTGCTTCATTTGAAAGCGATTTCAACGATCTAAAAATGCTTGAAAATCTTATTTTAGCAAAACAGCAGTTTGAGCTAATCGAAGTTTTTAACGCGTAAAACAGCTATAAAATGACGAATTTTTATTATTCGTTTTTTATTAATATTGCTTCTATTTAACGATTTCAACGATCTAAAATGCTTGAAAATGCTTATTTTTAGCAAAACAGCAGGTTTTGAGCTTTTAATCTGCGTTTTAACCGTAAAACAGCATATAAACGACGAATTTTATTATTCGTTTTTATTAATATGCTTCTATTTGAACGATTTCAACGATCTAATGCTTCTTATTTTAGCAAAAACAGCACGTTTTGAGCTTTAAATCTGCGTTTTAACGCGAAAAACACATAAAACGACGGGTTTTTTATTCGTTTTTTTAAATATTGCTTTATTTGAACGATTTAAACGATCAAAAACTTAAAAATGCTTTTTTTAGAAAAACAGCACGTTTTGACTTTAATCTGCTTTTTAACGCGTAAAACACATAAAACGACAAAATTTTATTATTCGTTTTTTTATTAATATTGCGTCTATTTGGTTTCAACGATCAAAAATGCGAAAATGCTTATTTTAGCAAAACAGCCTTTTTTGGCTTTTTTCGCGTTTTAACGCGAAAAACGGCAAAAAAAGACGTTTTATTATTCGTTTTTATTAATATTGTTTTAAATTTAACGATTTCAACGATCTAAAAGCGAAAATGCTTTTTTTTGCAAAACAGCACGTTTGAGTTTTTAATCTGCGTTTTAACGCGTAAAACAGCATAAAACGACGAATTTTTATTATTCGTTTTTTTATTAATATTTTTTTTTGGGAAGATTTCAACGATCAAAATGCTTAAAAATGCTTATTTTAGAAAAACAGCCGTTTGAGTTTTAATCTGCGTTTAACGCGTAAAACACAAAAAAAGACTTTTTTTTATTATTCTTTTTTTTATTAATATTGCTTCTATTTAAACGATTTCAACGATCTAAATGCTTGAAAATGCTTTTTTTTTGCAAAAACCCCGTTTTGAGCTTTAATCCGACGCGTTAAAACAGCATTAAAACGACGAAATTTTTATTATTTCTTTTCTTAATATTGCTTTTTACAAACGTTTAACTTAAAATGCTTTATTTAAAAAAAACAAGTTTTATTTAATTTTTTAACGCTAAACATTGCAAACTAAATTTTATTATTCGTTTTTTATTAATATTGCTTTTATTTGAACGTTTCAACGATCTAAAATGCTTGAAAATGCTTATTTTAGCAAAACAAATTTTGAGCTTGAATTCTTTTTAACGCGTAAAAAGCATAAAAACGCGAATTTTTATTATCCTTTTATTAATATTGCTTATTTGAACGATTTCAACGATCTAAAATGCTTAAAATGCTTATTTTAGCTAAAAAGACGTTTGAGTTTAATCTGCGTTTTAACGAAAAAAGCATAAAAACGACGAATTTTACATTTTGTTTTTTATTTTTAACTATTTGAACGATTTCAACGATCTAAAATTGCTTTAAAATGTTTTTTTAAAATAGCACGTTTTAGGCTTTCAACGCGTTAAAACGGAAATCTATAAAAACGACGAAATTTTTATTATTCGTTTTTATTAAATTGCGTCTATTTGAACGATCGAATTTAAAATGCTTGAAAATGCTTATTTTAGCAAACAGTTCACGATTTATTTAATCTGCGTTTTAACGCGTAAAACAGCATAAACGACGATTTTTATTATTCGTTTTTAATATTGCTTCTATTTGAACGATTTTAACGTATTAAAATGCTTAAATGCTTATTTTAGCAAAACAGCACGTTTAGCTTTAATCTTCTTTTAACGCGTAAAACAGCATTAAAACTACGAAATTTTATTTCTTTATTAATATTGCGTCTTTTTTAATGATTTAATTAAATGCTTAAAATGCTTATTTTGCTAAAACAGCATCGTTTTGATTTTAAGCACAATAATAAAAATTTAACCCGAATTTTTATTATCGTTTTTTATTAATTCTTTATTTGAACGATTTCAACGATCTAAAATGCTTGAAAATGCTTATTTTGCAAAATCAGCACGTTTTTTAAATCTGCGTTTTAACGCGTAAAACAGCATTAAACGACGAATTTTATTATACGATTTTTATTATTTTTTTTGAACGATTTTCAATAAAATCTTGAAATCTTATTTTAGCAAAACAGCACGTTTTGAGCTTTAATCAGCGTTTTTAACGTTAAAACAGCATAAAAAAATGAAATTTTATTATTCGTTTTTATTAATATTGCGTCTATTTGAACGATTTCAACGATCTAAAATGCTTGAAAATGCTTATTTTAGCAAAACAGCACGTTTTGAGCTTTAATCGCGTTTAACGCGTAAAACAGCATAAAAACGACGAATTCGTTTTTATTAATACCATTCGTGATTTCAACGATCTAAAATGCCGAAAATGCTTATTTTAACAAAACAAAAGCAATGCTTTATTTTAATCTGCGTTTTAACCGTGTCGCGGCAAAAACGACAAATTTTATTATTCGTTTTATTTACATTAGCTTCATTTGAACGATTTCAACGATCTAAAATGCTTGAAAACGCGTATCGCAGCAAAACAGCACGTTTTGAGCTTTAATCTGCGTTTTAAGTAAAACAGCATGTGACGAATTTTATTATTCGTTTTTTATTAATATTGCGTCTATTTGAACGATTTCAACGATCTAAAATGCTTGAAAATGCTTATTTAGCGTCACACGTTTTCTTTAATCTGCGTTTTAACGCGTCAGCATAAAAACGACGAAATTTTTATTATTCGTTTTATTAATATTGCGTCTATTTGAACGATTTCAACGATTCAAAATGCTTGAAATGCTCATTTTAAAGCAAAACAGCACGTTTTGAGCTTTATTCGCGTTTTAACGCGTAAAACAGCATAAAAACGACGAATTTTTATTATTCGTTTTTATTTTATTATGCGTCTATTTGAACGATTTCAACGATCTAAAATGCTTGAAATGCTACCGAAAACAGCACGTTTTGAGCTTTAATCTGCGTTTTAACGTGTAAACAGCATAAAAACGACGAATTTTTTATTATCTGTTTTGTATTAATATTGTTTATTTGAACGATTTCAACGATCTAAAATGCTTGAAAATGCTTATATTAGCAAACCGCACGTTTTAATCTGCGTTTTAACGCGTAAACAGCATAAAACGACGAATTTTTGCCATCTGCTTTTTATTAATATTGATTCTATTCGAACGATTTCAACGATCTAAAAATGCTTGAGCTTATTTTAGCGCAAAACAGCACGTTTTGAGTTTAATCTGCGCTTTAACGCAAACAGCATAAAAGCGACGAATTTTTATTATTCGTTTTATTAATATTGCTTCTATTTGAACGATTTCAACGATTCAAAATGCGTGAAAAATGTTATTTTAACAAAAACAGCACGTTTTGAGCTTTAATCTGCGTTTTACCGTAAAACAGCACATAAAACGACGAATTTTTATTATTCGTTTTTATTAATATTGCTTCTATTTGAACGATTTCAACGATCTAAAATGTTTTTTCTGAAAAGGCATATTTTGTTAAAACATCACGTTTTGAGCTTTAATTGCGTTTAACGAGTAAAACAGCATAAAACGACGAATTTTTTTATTCGTTTTTATTACCCACGGAACGATTTCAACGATCTAAAATGCTTGAAAATGCTTATTTTAGCAAAACAAAGCACGTTTTGAGCTTTAATCTGCGTTTTAACGCGTAAACAGCATAAAACGACGAATATTTTATTATTCGTTTTTATTAATATTGCTTCTATTTGAACGATTTCAACGATCTAAAATGCTTGAAAATGCTTATTTTAGCAAAACAGCACGTTTTGAGCTTTATTCGCGTTTTAACGGCAAACAGCATAAAAAACGACGAATTTTTTTATTATTCGTTTTTATTTTTATTGCGTCTATTTGAACGATTTCAACGATCTAAAATGCTTGAAATTGCTAATTTTAGCAAAAACAGCACGTTTTGGGCTTTAATCTGCGTTTTAACGCGTAAAACAGCATAAAAACGAATTTTTATTATTCGTTTTTATTATTAATATTGCTTCTATTTGAACGATTTCAACGATCTAAAAATGCTTCTGAAAATGCTTATATTAGCAAAACCGCACGTTTTGAGTTTTAACCGGTACGCGTAAAACAGCAAAAACGACGAATTTTATTATTCGTTTTTATTAATATTGATTCTATTCGAACGATTTCAACGATCTAAAAATGCTGAAAAGTTATTTTAGCAAAATGTACGTTTTGAGCTTAATCGCGCTTCTTTAACGCGTAAAACAGCATAAAACGACGAAATTTTATTATTCGTTTTATTAATATTGCGTCTATTTGAATGATTTTCAACGATCTAAAATGCTTGAAAATGCATATTTTAAAGCAAAAACAGCATGCTTCGTTTTAATCTGCGCTTTAACGCGTAAAACAGCATAAAAGCGACGAATTTTTTTTATTATTCGTTTTTTACATTGCTTCTATTTTAACGATTTCAACGATCTAAAAATGCGAAAATGCTTATTTTAACAAAACAGCACGTTTTGAGCTTTAATCTGCGTTTTACTAAAACAGCATAAAACGACGAATTTTTATTATTCGTTTTTTATTAATATTGCTTCTATTTGAACGACTTTAACGATCTAAAAACAAAAAACATCACGTTTTGAGCTTAAATCTGCGTTTTAACGAGTAAAACAGCATAAAAAAACGACGAATTTTTATTATTCGTTTTTATTAATATTGCGTCTATTTGAACGATTTCAACGATCTAAAATGCTTGAAAATGCTTATTTTAGCAAAACAGCACGTTTTGAGCTTTAATCTGCGTTTCGCGTAAAACAGCATAAAAACGACGAATATTTTATTATCTATATTAATATTGCTTCTCTATTTGAACGATTTTCAACGATCTAAAAATGCTTGAAAGTTTGTTTTAGCAAAACAAAAGCACGTTTTGAGCTTTATTCTGCGTTTTTAACGTAAAACAGCATAAAAACGACGAATTTTTTATTATTCGTTTTTATTAATATTGGCTCTACTAACGACACCATCTTAAATGTTGAAAATGATTACGAAACAGCAGTACGTTTTGTGCTTTAATCTGCGTTTTTAACGCGTAAAACAGCATAAAAAAACGACGAATTCTTTTTATTATTCGTTTTTTGTCATTGCTTCTATTTGAACGATTTCAACGATCTAAAATGCTTGAAAATGCTTATTTTAGCAAAACAGCACGTTTTGAGTTTTGACTTCTGCGTTTTAACGCGTAAACAGCATAAAAACGACGAAATTTTTATTATTCGTTTTTGCCAATATTGCGTCTATTTCCGAAATGATCGTGATCTAAAAATGCTTGAAAATGCTTACAGCGCAGCAATGCTTTGAGCTTTAACGCCTAACGCGTAAAACAGCATAAAAAACGACGAATTTTTATTATCTGTTTTTATTAATATTGCGTCTATTTGGAACGGATTTCAACGATCTAAAAAATGCTTGAAAATGTTTATTTTAGCAAAACAGCAATGTTTTAATCTGCGCTTTAACGCGTAAAACAGCATAAAAGTGCTGACGAACTATTATTCGTTTTATTAATATTGCTTCTATTTGAACGATTTCAACGATCTAAAATGCGTGAAAATGCTTATTTTAACAAAACAGCACGTTTTTGTTTTAACGCACCCAAAACAGTACAAAAAAACGACGAATTTTTTATTATTCGTTTTTATTAATATTGCTTCTATTTGAACGATTTCAACGATCTAAAATGCTTGAAAAATGCATATTTTAGCAAAACATCACGTTTTGCTTTAATCTGCATTTTAACGAGTAAAAAAAAAACAGCATAAAACGACGAATTTTTTATTATTCGTTTTTTATTAATATTGCGTCTATTTGAACGATTTCAACGATCTAAAAATGCTTGAAAATGCTTATTTTAAAGCAAAACAGCACGTTTTGAGTTTTAATCTGCGTTTTAACGCGTAAAACAACAGCATAAAAACGACGAATATTTTATTATTCGTTTTTATTAATATTGCTTCTATTTGAACGATTTCAACGATCTAAAATGCTTGAAAATGCTTATTTTAGCAAAACAACAGCACGTTTTGAGCTTTATCTGCGTTTTAACGCGTAAAAACAGCATAAAAACGACGAATTTTTACATTCGTTTTTATTAATATTGCTTCTATTTGAACGATTTCAACGATCTAAAAATGCTTGAAAATGATTATTTATGCCAGCACGTTTGAGTTTTAATCTGCGTTTTAAACGAAAACGAATTTTTTATTATTCCGTTTTGCCATTATTGCTTCTATTTGAACGATTTCAACGATCTAAAAGCTTAAAAGTTTTTTTAAAAACGGTTTTGGTTTTTAAATCCGTTTTAACGTAAAAAAAAAAAGCTATTTTAACGTTTTTTTAGTTTATTTGCGTTTAACGCTAAAACTTAAAAGCTTTTTGCAAAAGATTTTATTTATTCTCTTTTAACGTAAAACACAAAAAACCCGGAATTTTTAACGTTTTTATTTTTATTCGTTAGCGACAACGAAAAGCAAATTTTTTAAATTTTGAAAAAATTTTTTTTAAATTGCGTTTTAACGCAAAATTTTTAAAAGCAATTTTTAACGTTTTATTTATTTTTCTTTTAAGGGTTTAACACTAAAAGCAAAAATTTATTTGGATTTTGATTTAAACCCTTTTTTTTAACCCCAAAAAAAAAAAAAACCAATTTTAACGTTTTTTTTTAATTTGGTTTTACAAACGTTTAAAAACTAAAATTTTAAAATGCTTTTTTAAAAAAAGTTTTTTTAATGGTTTAACGGCTTAAAAAGAAAAATTTTTTTTCTTTTTTTTTTAAGGGCTTATTTGGTTTAACGCTAAAAGCTTAAAAGCAATTTTAAAAACCCGTTTTATTTTAATTGCCTTTAAGGGTCAGAAAAAAGCGGAATTTTTTATTTTTTAAAATTTTTGCCATTTGCGTTTAACTCAAAAAAGGTAAAAGCTTTTTTAAAAAAAAACCTTTTTTAAATTGTTTTTTTAACTTTAACGATAAAACAAATTTTTTTTAATCGTTTTTAAAAAGTTTAGAACATTTCCGTTAAAAAAAATTCCTTTTTATTTAACGGTTTTAACGGAAAAAAAGCTAAAAAGCTTTTTTAAAACGTTTTTTTTTAAATTGCGTTTTTAACGTTTAACACAAAAAGCAAAAATTTTTATTTTAAAAAAACCTTTTATTTAACGGTTTAACGCAAAAAAGCTAAAAAGCTTTTTTTAACTTTTTTTAAATTTGCTTTATTTAACGACAAACAAAATTTAAAATCTTTTTTAAAAAAAGCCTTTTATTTACCGTTTTCGCGAAAAAAAGCTAAAAAAATTTTTTTTAAACGTTTTATTAATTTGTTTTAAAAAACGTTTTAACGACAATTTTTAAAATTTTTTTTTTAAAAGCCTTTTGACCCCGTTTTAAGCTAAAACGAAAAAACGACGTTTTTTATTTTCTTTTTTTTAAAAAGTTTAAAAAATTTTCCAAAAAATTTAAATCTTTTTTTACAAAAACATTTTTTATTTTTATTCTTTTTTTGAAAACAAAAAAAGAGTTTTTTATTTTCGATTAAAGCTTAAAACGATTTAAGAAAAAATTTAAAAATGCTTTTTTTAAAAACAACTTTTTAGTTTTTAAGCTTTTAAGAAAACAGCATCCCAAAATTTTTACTTTTTTTAAAATAGCGCATTTAACATTTCCGTTAAAATTTAAAATGTTTTTTTTAGAAAAAACGGATTTTTTTATTTAATTGGTTTTTAACGCGTAAAAAAAAAAAACAATTTTTTTTTTTTTTTTAAATATTTTCTTTTTTGAACATTTCAACGATAAAATCGAAAAATGCATTTTAACAAAACACACTTTTTGAGTTTTTAATCTGGAACCCGTAAAAAAGCATAAAACGACGAATTTTTATTATTCGTTTTTTTTAAATATTGCTTCTATTTGAAGATTTCAACGATCTAAAATGTTGAAAAATTTATTTTAGCAAAACAGCACGTTTTAGTTTTTATTCTGCGTTTTTAACGCGTAAAACACATAAAACGACGAAATTTTTATTATTCGTTTTTAAAAAATTTGCGTCTATTTGAACGATTTCAACGTCTAAAATGCTTGAAAATGCTTATTTTAGCAAAACAGCACGTTTTGAGTTTTAATCGCGTTTTAACGCGAAAACGCTTATAAAAGGGCAATTTTTATTATTCGTTTTTATTATTTGCGTCTATTTGAACGATTTCAACGATCTAAAATGCTTGAAAATGCTTATTTTAGCAAAACAGCACGTTTTGAGCTTTAATCTGCGTTTTTAACGTAAAACAGCATAAAGCGACAATTTACATTATTCGTTTTATTAATATTGCTATTTGGAACGATTTCAACATCAAAATGCGTAAAATGCTTATTTTAACAAAACAGCACGTTTTGAGCTATAATCTGCGTTTTAACTCGTAAAACAGCATAAAACGACAAATATTATTCTTTTTATTAATATTGCTTATTTGAACGATTTCAACGATCTAAAATGCTTGAAAAATGCATTTTAGCAAAAATCACTTTTTTTTGAGCTTTAATCTGCTTTTTTAACGAGTAAAACAGCATAAAAACGACGAATTTTTTTTTATTCGTTTTTATTAATATTGATTCTATTCGAACGATTTCAACGTTTGAAATGCAAAAATTTTTTTTTTAGCAAAACACCCTTTTTGAGTTTTTCGGTTTTAACGCGAAAACCTTAAAAAACGACGAAATTTTTTTTTTCTTTTTTTATTAATATTGCGTCTATTTAATGTTTTCCCAACGTCTAAAATGCTTGAAAATGCATATTTTAGCAAAACAGCACTTTTTGATTTTTAATTTCGCTTTAACGCGTAAAACAGCATAAAAGCGACAATTTTTTTATTATTCGTTTTTATTAATTTTTTTTTCTATTTGAACGTTTTCCCAAGGGATCAAAAAATGCGGAAAATGCTTTTTTTAACAAAACAGCACTTTTTGGAGTTTTTAATCTGCGTTTTAATTTCGAAAAACAGCAAAAAAACGACTTTTTATTATTCTTTTTTTATTAATATTGCTTCTATTTGAACGTTTCAACGATCTAAAATGCTTAAAAAATGCTTATTTAGCAAAACATCACGTTTAAAGGTTTTTAATTCGGTTTTTTTAACGGGGTAAAACAGCATAAAAACGACAAATTTTTTTATTATTCTTTTTTTTTATTAATATTGGGGTCATTTGAACGATTTCAACGATCTAAAATGCTTGAAAATGCTTATTTTAGCAAAACACCCCTTTTTGAGCTTTAACCCGCTTTTTTAACGCGTAAAACAGCAAAAAAACGACGAAATTTTTTTTTTCGTTTTTTTTTAATATTGCTTCTATTTGAACGATTTCAACGATCTAAAATGCTTGAAAATGCTTTTTTAGCAAAAGAAGTTTTGAGCTTTATTCTGCTTTTTAAGGGTAAAACGCATAAAATGACGTTTTTTATTCGTTTTTATTAATATTGCTCTATTTGAACGTTTCCGATCTAAAATGCAAAAATGTTATTTTAGCAAAACAGCACGTTTTGAGTTTAATCCTTTTTAACGCAAAACGAAAAAAAACGACAATTTTTATTATTCTTTTTTTTATTAATATTGCTTCTTTTGAATTTCAACGTCTAAAATGCTTAAAAATGCTTATTTTAGCAAAAACCCGTTTTGGCTTTATTCTGCGTTTTAACGCGAAAAACCTAAAAGACTTTTTTTTATTATTCGTTTTTTTTAAATTTTGCTCTATTTGAACGTTTAAACGATTAAAATGCTTGAAAATGTTTTTTTAGCAAAACAGCACTTTTGACTTTAATCTGCGTTTAACGCGTAAAACAGCAAAAAAACGACGAATTTTTATTATTCTTTTTTTTATTAATATTGCTTCTATTTAAACGTTTTCAACGATCAAAAATTTGAAAATGCTTATTTTAGCAAAACAGCACTTTTTGATTTTTTATTCTGCGTTTTAACGCGTAAAACAGCAAAAACGACGAAATTTTTATTCTTTTTTTTATTAATATTGCTCTATTTGAACGTTTCAACGTCTAAAATGCTTGAAAATGTTTTTTTAGCAAAACAGCCGTTTGAGCTTTAATCCGTTTTAACGCGAAAAACGCTAAAAACGACGAATTTTTATTATTCGTTTTTTTAATTTGCTCTATTTGAACGATTTCAACGATTAAAATGCTTGAAAATGCAAGCAAAACAGCACGTTTGGTTTTAATCTGCGTTTTAACGCGAAAAAACGCATAAAACGACAAAATTTTTATTATTCGTTTTTATTAATATTGCTTATTTGAACGTTTCACGATCTAAAATTGAAAATGCTTATTTTAAAAAAACAGCACGTTTTGAGCTTAATCTGCTTTTTTAAGGGGAAAACACATAAAACGA
>NW_027046210.1:0-30154 GCF_025399875.1 Dalotia coriaria | reverse complement strand
TTTTAAAAAATTTTAAATTCTTTTTTAAAAAAAATTTTTTAATTTTTTTTTTTTGCGTCTATTTGAACGTTTTAAACGATCAAAATGCTTGAAAATGCTTATTTTAGCAAAACAGCACGTTTTGAGTTTTAATCTGCGTTTTAACGCGTAAAACGCTAAAACGGCAATTTTTATTTTTTTTTTTATTAATATTGCGTCTTTTAAGGGTTTAACGATCTAAAATGCTTAAAATGTTTATTTTAGCAAAACAGCATTTTTTGGCAATCTGCTTTTTAACGCGTAAAACAGCAAAAAAAGCAAATTTTTTTATTTTTTGTTTTATTATTTTAACCTATTTGAACGATTTCAACGATCTAAAATGCTTGAAAATGCTTATTTAGCAAAACAGCACGTTTTGAGCTTTAATCTGCTTTTTTTAACGCGTAAAACAGCATAAAACGACGAAATTTTTATTATTCTTTTTTATTAAAATTGCGTCTATTTGAACGATTTCAACGATCTAAAATGCTTGAAAATGCTTATTTTAGCAAAAGCACGTTTTGAGCTTCACTGCGTTTTAACGCGTAAAACAGCAAAAAAACGACGAAATTTTTATTATTCGTTTTTTTTTTTATTGCGTCTATTTCATCGACTAAAATGCTTGAAATGTTTATTTTAGAAAAACAGCACGTTTTGAGCTTTAATCTGCGTTTAACGCGTAAACAAAAAACGACGAATTTTTATTATTCGTTTTTATTAATATTGCTTCTTTAACGATTTCAACGTCTAAAATGCTTGAAAATGTTTATTTTAGCAAACAGCAGTTTGAGCTTTATTCTGCGTTTTAACGCGAAAACAGCATAAAACACGAAATTTTATTATTCTTTTTTTATTAATATGCGTCTATTTAAAACGATTTCACGATCTAAAATGCTTGAAAATGCTTATTTTAGCAAACAGACGTTTTGAGCTTAATCTGCTTTTAACGCGTAAAACGGGCTAAAATTACGAATTTTTTAATTCGTTTTTATTAAATTGCTTCTATTTGAACGATTTCAACGATCTAAAATGCTTGAAAATGCTTATTTTAGCAAAACAGCACGTTTTAGTTTAATCTGCGTTTTAACGCGTAAAACAGCATAAAAACGACAAATTTTTTTATTATTCGTTTTTATTAATATTGCGTCTATTTGAACGATTTCAACGATCTAAAAATGCTTGAAAATGCTTATTTTAGCAAAACAGCACGTTTTGAGCTTTTAATCTGCGTTTTAACGCGTAAAACAGCATAAAACGAGAAATTTTTATTTTTCCCTTTTTTTTATTAAATTCATTTTTGAACGATTTCAAGATCTAAAATGCTGAAAATGCTAAGCAAAACGACTTTTGAGCTGTAACGCGTTTTAACGCGTAAAACAGCATAAAACGACGATTTTTATTATTCGTTTTTTATTAATATTGCTTCATTTGAACGATTTCAACGATCTAAAATGCTTAAAATGCTTATTTTAGCAAAACAGCACGTTTTTGAGCTTTAATCTGCTTTTTTTAACGCGTAAAACAGCATAAAACGACGAAATTTTATTATTCGTTTTTTAAATATTGCGTCTTTTGAACGATTTAAACGATCTAAAATGCTGGAAAATGCTTATTTAGCAAAACAGCACGTTTTTGAGTTTTAATCTGCGTTTTAACGCGTAAAACAGCATAAAAACGACGAATTTTTATTATTCGTTTTATTACTTTGCGCTTATTTGAACGATTTCAACGATCTAAAATGCTTGAAAAATGCTTTTTTTAGCAAAACAGCACGTTTTGAGCTTTAATCTGCGTTTTAACGCGTAAAACACTAAAACGACGAATTTTTTATTATTCGTTTTATTAATATTGCGTCTATTTGAACGATTTCAACGATCTAAAATGCTTGAAAATGCTTATTTTACAAAACAGCCGTTTTGAGCTTTAATCTGCGTTTAACGCTAAAACAATAAAAACGACGAAATTTTATTATTCTTTTTTATTAAATTGCTCTATTTGAACGATTTCAACGATCAAAATGCTTGAAATGCTTATTTAGCAAAACAGCACGTTTTGAGCTTTAATCTGCGTTTAACGCGTAAAACAACATAAAAACGACGAATTTTTATTATCGTTTTTTTAATATTGCGTCTATTTGAACGATTTCAACGATCTAAAATGTTTTGAAAATGCTTATTTTACAAAACCAAACCGTTTTGAGTTTAAACTGCTTTTAACGCGTGAAACAGTAAAAACGACAGAATTTTTATTATTCGTTTTTATTAATATTGCGTCTTTTTTGAACGATTTCAACGATCTAAAATGCTTGAAAATCTTATTTTTAGCAAAACAGCACGTTTTGAGCTTTAATCTGCGTTTTAACGCGTAAAACAGCATAAAAACGACAATTGTTTAAAATTTGGGTTTTATTAATATTGCTTCTATTTGAACGATTTCAACGATCTAAAATGCTTGAAAATGCTTATTTTAGCAAAACAGCACGTTTTGAGCTTTAATCTGCGTTTTAACGCGCAAAAGCATAAAACGACAAATTTTTATTATTCTTTTTTATTAATATTGCGTCTATTTGAACGATTTCAACGATCAAAAAAATGCTTGAAAAATGATTATTTTAGCAAAACAGCCGTTTTGAGCTTTATTCTCGTTTTAACGCGTAAAACAGATAAAACGAAAAATTTTTATTTTTTTCGTTTTTATTTTTATTAGTCTATTTGAACGATTTCAACGATCTAAAATGCTTGCAAATGCTTATTTTAGCAAAACAGCAGGGTTTTGAGCTTTAATCTGCGTTTTAACCGTAAAACAGCATAAAACGACAATTTTTTATTCTTTTTTTAAATATTGCTTCTTTTGAACGATTTCAACGATTAAAAATGCTTGAAAATGCTTATTTTGCAAAAGGCACGTTTTGAGCTTTAATCTGCGTTTTAACGCGTAAAACGGCAAAACGACAAAATTTTTATTTTCTTTTTTATAAAATTGCCTCTATTTAAACGATTTCAACGTTTAAAATGCGAAAATGCTTATTTTAGCAAAACAGCACGTTTTGAGTTTAATCCGTTTTAAACGCGTAAAACAGCATAAAACGACGAATTTTTTATAATTGGTTTTTATTAATATTGCTTCTATTTAACGATTTCAACGTCTAAAATGCTTGAAAATGTTATTTTAGAAAAAAACAGCACTTTTGAGCTTTAATCTGCGTTTAACGCGTAAAACCTAAAACGACGAAATTTTATTATCGTTTTTATTAAAAATTGCGTCTATTTGAACGATTTCAACGATCTAAAATGTTTGAAAATGTTTAAATTTTTAGCAAAACAGCACGTTTTGAGCTTTATTCTGCGTTTTAACGCGTAAAACAGCATAAAACGACAAAATTTTTATTATTCTTTTTTATTTTATTGCGTCTATTTGAACGATTTCAACGATCTAAAATTGGGAAAATGCTTATTTTAGCAAAACAGCACGTTTTAAAGGCTTTAATCTGCGTTTTTAACGCGTAAAACAGCATAAAACGACAAATTTTATTATTCGTTTTTATTAATATTGCGTCTTTTTTGAACGATTTCAACGATCTAAAATTCTTGAAAATGCTTTTTTTACAGCAAACAGCCGTTTTGAGCTTTAATCGGTTTTAACGCGTAAAAACATAAACGACGAATTTTTTTATTCGTTTTTTATTAATATTGCTTCTATTTGAACGATTCCAACGATCTAAAATGCTGAAAATGCTTATTTTAAAAAACAGCGTTTTGGGGTTTTTAATCTGCGTTTAACGCGTAAAAACAGCATAAAACGGCGAATATTTTATTATTCGTTTTTATTAATATGTTCTATTGAACGATTCAACGATCTTAAATGCTTGAAATGCTTTTTTGCAAAACACCCGTTTTGAGCTTTAATCTGCTTTTAACGGGTAAAACAGCATAAAACGACAAATTTTTATTATTCGTTTTTAAATATGCGTCTATTTGAACGTTTCAACGATCAAAATGCTTGAAAATACTTATTTTAGCAAACAGCACGTTTTGAGCTTAATCTGCGTTTTAACGCGTAAAACAGCATAAAACGGCGTTTTTTATTATTCGTTTTTTATTAAATTGCCGTTTTATTTGAACGATTTCAACGATCTAAAATGCTTGAAAATGCTTATTTTGAAACAGCCGTTTTAAAGCTTTAATCTGCGTTTAACGCGAAAACACATAAAACGACAAATTTTTTTTAATTCGTTTTTAACTATTGCTTATTTGGAACGATTTCAACGATCTAAAATGCTGAAATGCTTTTTTAGCAAACAGCACGTCTTGAGCTTAATCTGCGTTTTAACGCGTAAAACAGCATAAACGACGAATTTTTATTATTCGTTTTTATTAATATGCGTCTATTTGAACGATTTCAACGATCTAAATGCTTAAAAAGGGTTATTTTAGAAACACATTTTTTGAGCTTCATTCTGCGTTTTAACGCGTAAAACGCATAAAACGACGAAATTTTATTATTCGTTTTTTATTTTTATTGCGTCTATTTCATCGATCTAAAATGTTTGAAAATGTTATTTTAGCAAAACAGCACGTTTTAAAGCTTTTAATCTGCGTTTTAACGCGTAAAACGCTTAAAAACGACGAATTTTTTTATTTTTGTTTTTATTAATTTTTGCTTCTATTTGAACAATTTCAACGATCTAAAATGCTTGAAAATGCTTATTTTAGCAAAACAGCACGTTTTTGAGCTTCATTCTGCGTTTTAACGCGTAAAACAGCATAAAACATTGAAATTTTTTAGTATTCGTTTTTATTTTATTGCGTCTATTTTTGTCGATCCTGGAAATGCTTAGAAAATGCTTATTTTAGCAAAACAGCACGTTTTGAGCTTTAATCTGCGTTTAACGCGTAAAACAACATAAAACGACGTTTTTATTATTTGTTTTATTAATATTTGGCTGTCGCCCAGACGGTTTCGGCGTCTGAAATGCTTGAAATGCTTATTTTAGCACGTTTTGAGCTTTGATGCGGGTTTTGGCTTTGCGTAAAACAGCGCCAAGAAACAGCAGGGTGCATTATTCGTTTTTTATTAATATTGCGCCCTATCTGAACGATTTCAACGATCTAAAGGTGGCGAGAAGGTACTTATTTTAGCAAAACAGCACGTTTTGAGCTTTTAATCACCAGCGCACCCCAACGGCGTAAAGGCAACGCCAAAATTACGAATTTTTATTATTCGTTTTTATTAATATTGCTTCTATTTGAACGATTTCAGCGATCTAAAATAGCGAAAATGCTTATTTTAGCAGCAAAACAGCACGTTTAAGCTTTAATCTGCGTTTAGCGCGTAAAACAGCATAAAAACGACGAATTTTTTATTATTCAGGCTTTTTATTAATATTGCGTCTATTTGAACGTTCAACGATCTAAAATAGCGAAATGCTTATTTTAGCAAAACAGCGCGGTGCCGGAAGCTTTAATCTGCGTTTTAACGCGTAAAACAGCATAAAACGACAGAGAATTTTTATTATTGTTTTATTAATATTGCACGTCTATTTGAACGGTTCAACGATCTAAAATGCTTGAAAATGCTTATTTAGCAAAACATCACGTTTTGAGCTGCTTAATCTGCGTTTTTAACGCGTAAAACAACGCATAAAAGCGGCAGATTTTTACATTGTTCCGTTTTTTTTATTACTGTGCGTCTATTTGAACAATTTCACGAAGCGATCTAAAATGCTTGAAAATGCTTATTTTTAGCAAAACAGCGCACGTTTTGAGCTTTTAATCTGCGTTTTAACTTGCGCCAGAAACAGCATAAAACGACGAATTTTTATTGATACCGTTTTTATTAGCTATTGCGTCTATTTGAGACGATTTCAGCGTCTGGAAGTACTTTGAAAATACTTATTTTAGCAAAACAGCACGTTTTGAGCTTTAATCTGCGTTTTAACGCGTAAGAGCAGCATAAAAACGACGGGTACATTATTCGTTTTTTATTAATGTGCGTCTATTTGAACATTTCAACGATCTAAAATGCTTGAAAGTACTTATTTTAGCAAAACAGCACGTTTTTGAGGCTTTAATCTGCGTTTTAACGCGTAAAACAGCATAAAAATGACGACTTTTTTATTATTCGTTTTATTATGTGCTTCTATTTGAACGGTTTCAACGTTCTAAAATGCTTGAAAATGCTTATTTTACGGCAAAACAGCGTTTGTCTGGGGTTTAACTCGTAAAACAGCATAAAAACGACAGAAATTTTATTATTCGTTTTTATTAATATTTTCTATTTTGAACAATTTCAACGATCTAAAATGCTTGAAAATGCTTATTTTAGCAAAGAAACCGGCGCGTTTTGAGAACTTTAATCTGGAACAACGCGTAAAACAGCATAAAACGACGAATTTTTATTATTTGTTTTTGTGCAGTAATATTGCGATATATTTGAACGATTTCAACGATTTAAAATGCTTGAAAATGCTTATTTTAGCAAAACAGCACGTTTTGAGGCTTTAATCTGCGTTTTAGCAGCAGTATTAAAGGCGAAGCGCCAAAACGACGAATTGTTTATAATTGGTTTTATTAATATTGCTATATTTGAACGTTTCAACGATCTAAAATGCTTGAAATGCTTATTTTAGCAAAACAACTGCGATTTTGCGGAGCTTTAATCACGTTTTAACGTAAAACAGCATAAAAGCGACGAATTTTATTATTCGTTTTTATTAATATTGCGTCTATTTGAACGATTTCAACGATCTAAAATGCTTAGAAAATGAGATTATTTAGCAAAACCTTAGTAGCTACGTTTTGGGCTTTGTTCTGCGTTTAACGCGTAAAGGCAACTAAAGGCGACAAAATTTATTATTTGCGTTTTTTATTTTTATTGCGTCTATTTTGAACGGTGATTTCAACGATCTAAAATGCTTACCGTGCTTATTTTTTCGCAAAACAGCAGCACGTTTTGAGCTTTAATCTGCGTTTTAACGCGTAAGAGCGGCATAAAACGACGAATTTTATTATTCGTTTTTACATTATTATGTACTTCTATTTAGGGCAGATTTCGACGATCTAAAATTCTTGAAAATACTTGTTTTAGCGGCAAAACAGCACGTTTTGAGCTTTAATCTGCGTTTTAACGCGTAAAACAGCAAAACGACGAAATTTTTATTATTCGCGTTTTTATCATTATTGCGTCTATTTGAACGATTTCAACGATCAAATGCTTTGAAAATGCTTATTATATAGCAAAAACCAGCAGCGCGTTTTGCGGAAGGGCTTTAATCTGCGCGTTTTAGCGCGTAAAACAGCATAAAACGACGAATTTTTATAATTGGTTTATTAATGTTGCTTCCTATTTGAACGATTTCAACGATCTAAAATGCTTGGTAGCGGCAGCAAAACAGCACGTTTTGAGCTTTAATCTGCGTTTAACGCGTAAAACAGCATAAAACGACGAGGAATTTTTATTATTCGTTTTTGGTAAATATTGCGTCTATTTGAACGATTTCAACGATCTAAGTAGCGAAATGATTTATTTTAGCGACAGCGTTTTGGGCTATTTCTGCGTTTTTGGCGTAAAGGCAGCGCTAAAACGATAAAATTTTATTATTCGTTTTTTATTTTTATTCGCGTCTATTTGAACGATTTCAAACGATCCTAAAATAAAATGCTTTACCAAATGCTTATTTTAGCAAAACAGCACGTTTGAGCTTTAATCTGCGTTTTGCGCGTAAAACGGCATAAAACGGCAGAGGTACAGCCCAGTCGTTTTTATTAATGTACGTCTATTTGAACGATTTTCCCAACGATCTAAAATGCTTGAAAAGTAGCATTTTAGCAGAATAGCACGTTTGCGAGCATTAATCTACGTTTTAACGCGTAAAACAGCATAGAACGACGAAATTTTTATTGTTGCGTTTTTATTAATATTGCGCGTCTATTTGAACGATTTCAACGATCTAAAATGCTTGAAATGCTTATTTTAGCCATAGGAAACAGCACGTTTTGAGCTTTGTCTGCGTTTAACGCGTAAAGGCGACATAAAAACGACAGATTTTTATTATTCGTTTTTTATTAATGGCTTAGCTTCTATTTGAACTATTTCAACGATCTAAAATTTCTTGAAAGTACTTATTTTATAAAACAAAGCACGTTTTGAGGAATTTTAATCTGCGTTTTAACGTAAAACCAGCATAAAACGACAGAGAAATTTTATTATTCGTTTTTTTATTAATATTGCGTCTATTTTGAACGATTTCAACGATCTAAAAAATGCTTAGAAAATGTATTTTAGCAAAACAGCACGTTTTTGAGCTTTTAATCTGCGTTTTAACGTAAAACAACATAAAACGACGAATTTTTATTATTCGTTTTTTATTAATGTAGCTTCTATTTGAACGATTTAACGATCTAAAAAATGCTTGTCATACTTATTTACAGCAAAACAGCACGTTTTGAGCTTTAATCTGCGATTTAACACGTAAAACAGCGGAAAAACGACGAAATTTTTATTATTCGTTTTTTTTTATTAATGTGCTTTTATTTGAACGATTTCAACGATCTAAAATGCTTGAAGATGCTTATTTTATGAAAACAGCACGTTTGAGCTTTAATCTGCGTTTTTAACGCGTAAAACAGCATAAAAACGACGAATATTTTTATTATTCGTTTTATTAATATTGCGTCTATTTGAACGATTTCAACGATCTAAAATGCTTGAAAGTACTTTGTGCAACAAAACGGCACGTTGGGCGCAATCTGCGCGTTTAACGCGTAAAACAAGCATAAAACGTGAAATTTTATTATTCGTTTTTATTAATATTGCGCGTCTATTTGAACGGTTTCAACGATCTAAAATGCTTGAAAATGCTTATTTAGCAAAACAGCACGTTTTGAGCTTTAATCTGCGTTTAACGCGTAAAACGAAAGCATAAAACGACGAATTGCATTATTCGTTTTATTATCAATAGCTTCTGTTTGGAGGGCGGTCAAATGCTTGAAAATGCTTATTTTAGCAAACAGCAACTTTTGAGCTTTAATCTGCGTTTTAACGCGTAAAACAGCAGAAAAGGACAAAATTTTTTTATTATTCGTTTTTATTAATATTTCGTCTATTTGAACGATTTTTAACGATCTAAAATGGCGAAATACTTGTTACAGCAAACGGCACATTTAGAGCATTAACCTGCGTTTTAACGCGTAAAACTGCATAAAACGACGAAGATTTTTATTATTCGTTTTTATTTAATGTCAATACTATTTGAACTGACTTTAACGATCTAGAATGCTTAAAATGCTTATTTTTAGCAAGAACGGCACGTTTTGGGCGTCTGCGTTTTAACCGCGTAAAGGCAGCATGTGTTTGACGGCAGAAATTTTTGGTATTCGTTTTTGTGGTGAAAATGCGCGTCTATTTGAACGATTTCAAAGGGATCTAAAGATGCTTGAGAGATACTTATTTTAGCAAAACAGCACGTTTTGAGGCTTTAATCTGCGTTTTAACATGAAACAATATAAAACGACGCGGGTACATTATTCGTTTTTGGCTGGCCATATTTGAACGATTTCAGGAATCTACGTGCTTGAAAATGCTTATTTTATGAAAACAGCACGTTTGAGCTTTGAAATCTGCGTTTTAGCATGAAACAGCATAAAACAGCGAAATTTTACATTATTCATTTTTATTAATATTTGCGTCCTATTTGAACGATTTCAACGATCTAAAATGCTTGAAAATGCTTATTTTAGTAGCAAACAGCGCGTTTTGAGCTTTTAATCTGCGTTTTAGCATGGAAACAACATAAAACGACGAATTTTTATTATTCGTTTTTTTATTAATATTGCTTCTATTTAACAGCGATCTAAAATTCTTGAAATGCTTATTTTAGCAAAACAGCACGTTTTGAGCTTTAATCTGCGTTTTAACGCGTAAAACAGCATAAAACGACGAATTTTTATTATTCGTTTTTATTAATATTGCTTCTATTTGAACGATTTCAACGATCTAAAAATGCTTGAAAATGCTTATTTTAGCAAAACAGCACGTTTTGAGCTTTAATCTGCGTTTTAACGCGTAAAACAGCTTAAAACGACGAAATTTTTATTATTCGTTTTTATCAATATTGCGTCTATTTGAACGATTTCAACGATCTAAAAAATGCTTGAAAATGCTTATTTTAGCAAAACAGCATGTTTTGAGCTTTAATCTGCGTTTTAACGCGTAAAACAGCATAAAACGACGAATTTTTATTATTCGTTTTTCATTAATATTGCTCTATTTGAACGATTTCAACGATCTAAAATGCTTGAAAATGCTTATTTTAGCAAAACAGCACGTTTTGAGCTTTAATCTGCGTTTTAACGCGTAAAACAGCATAAAACGACGAATTTTTATTATTCGTTTTTATAATATTGCTTCTATTTGAACGATTTTAACGATCTAAAATGCTTGAAAATGCTTATTTTAGCAAAAACAGCACGTTTTGAGCATTAATCTACGTTTTAACGCGTAAAACAGCATAGAAACGACGAAATTTTTATTATTCGTTTTTTTAAATTCGCTTTTGAAATTTAAAAAAAAAAGTTGCTTTTTTAGCAAAAAAGCATTTAGCAATCTTTTTAACCGTAAAAAAAAAAAAAAGAAATTTTTAATTTTTTTTTAAATTTGCTTTTTTGAACGATTTAAGTTAAAAAGTTTTAAAAGCAAAAGCAAAAAAGAAATTTTTTTTTTTTAATTTTTTTTAACGGAAAAAACGAAAAATTTTTTAAATTTTTCTTTTTAAAACGCCTTTTTAAAAGTTTTAAATCTTTTTTTAAAAGTTTTTCCAAAAACGCCAATTTTTTAAACCTTTTTTTAAGCTAAACGATAAAACGACAATTTTTAAATTTTTCTTTTTTAAAAAGCTTTATTTAACGTTTTTAACACAAAAAAAAAAGCATTTTAAAAACCCTTTTTTGAGTTTAATTTGCTTTTAAGGGAAAAAACAAAAAAACCCAAATTTTTATTTTGAAAATTTTTTTTTTTTCGTTTGCTATCTAAAAGTTGAAAATTTATTTTAAAAAAGATTTTAACCCCTTTTTCCAAAAACCATAAAAGGAAAATTTTTTTAACGCTTTTATTAATTTGCGTTTTTAAGGGTTTAAAGTTTAAAAAAGCAAAAATTTTTTTTTTAAAAAACCCCGTTTTATTTTTTCCCTTTTTTTAAGCAAAAGCATAAAAAAAAAAAAATTTTTATTATTCTTTTTATTAAACGCTTTTTAAAACGAAAAATTAAAATCTTTTTTTTTAATTTTTAAAAACACATTTTAAAAATTTTTTTTAAGGAAAACAGCATGAGTTTTATTTTCTTTTTTATTAAATTTTTTTTCCATTTTCAACGTTAAAAATTTTAAAAATCTTTTTTTACAAAAAAATTTTTTAGTTTTAAGGGTTTTTTAAAGCAAAACGCATAAAAAAACCGTTTTTATTATTTTTTAAAAATTTCGTTTTTTTAAATTTTCCTTTAAAAAAAGTTTTAAATTTTTATTTTTAAAAAAACCCCTTTTAGCAACGCGTTTTAAAAAAAAAAAGTTTTAAAAAAAACAAAATTTTTAAAACGTTTTTTTATATTGTTTATTTAACGATTTAAAAAAAATTTGAAAATGCTTTTTTTGGGGAAAACAAGTTTTGAGTTTAATCTGCGTTTAAACCCGGGAAAAGCAAAAACGACAAAATTTTTTTTTTTCGTTTTTTTAAATATTGCTTTTTTTTTAACCAAAACTAAAATGCTTGAAATGCTTATTTTAAAAACAAGTTTTGAGTTTTAATTGCGTTTTAACGGGGAAACAGATAAAAACACGAAATTTTTTTTTTTTTTTTTTTTTTTTTTAAATTTAACGATTAAAAGTTAAAATGTTTTTTCAAAAACAAGTTTTGGTTTAACCTTTTAAAAAAAATAAAAAAAAATTTTATTTTTTCTTTTTTTATTGGCTATTTAACGATTTTAAATTAAAATGTTAAAAAAGCTTTTTTTTAAAAACGAGTTTTCCCTTTAACGTTTTTAACGCAAAAAACAAAAAAAAAAATTTTATTTTCTTTTTTAAATTTTTTTTTAAAAAGTTTGTCTAAAAGCTTGAAAATGCTTTTTTAGCAAAACAGCAAGATTTTTACCCGTTTTAAAAAAAAGCGGGGCATTTTTAAATTTTTCGTTTTAAATTTTTCTATTTAAATTTTAAGTTTAAAAATTTTTTCTTTTTTTAAAAAAACGGAAAAATTTTTAAAATTAATCTTTTTTAAAAAAATAAAACGGGCAAATTTTTTATTTTTTTTTTAAAGTTTATTTAAAACGACTTTAAGTTTAATTGCTTTTTAAAAGCAAAACGACGTTTTATTTTTCTCTTTTTTAAAAAAGCTAAAAACGCGCCCTTTATTTTTTTTTTTTAAAGCCTTTTTAAAATTTTTCCTTTTTTCGGTTTTTTTTTTTAAAAACAGAAATTTTTTTGGGTTTAATTGCGTTTTAAGGGTAAAACAAAAAAACGAAATTTTTAACGTTTTAAAATTTTTTAACGTTTAAAACAAAAAATTTTTAAAATTTTTTTTAAAAAAGCCGTTTTGATTTTTAACGCTTTTAAGCTGAAAAGCATAAAAAAAACGAAATTTTTTTTTTTTTTTTTAATTGCGTTTTTTAACGTTTAAAACGAAAAAGGAAAATTTTTTTTTAAAAAAAACCCTTTTTATTTAATTGTTTAAGGGAAAAAGCAAAAAAGTTTTTTTTAAATTTTTTTATTTTTTCTTTTAAGGGTTTAACGTTTAAAAAGCTTTTTTGTTTTATTTTAAAAAAAAGACTTTTGGTTTTAATGTTTAATTTTGCTAAAACGACGTTTTTTATTTTCTTTTTTTAAAAAAAGGCAAAGGGAAATTTCCATTTTTAAAATGCTTTTTTTAAAAAAACGCTTTTAGCTTTAATTGCTTTTAACCCCAAAACAGCATAAAAGGAAAATTTTTTTACGTTTTTAAAAAATTTTGGGCATTTAAATTTTTTTAAAATGTTTAAATTTTTTATTTTCAAAAAAAAACCTTTTAGCAACGCTTTTGCAAAAAACGCATAAAACGCAATTTTTAATTTTTTTTAAATATTCTTTTTTAATTTTTTCCTTTTAAAGCAAAATTTTATTTTGAAAACGCATTTTGAAATTGGTTTTAACCTAAAACGCTAAAACACAAATTTTTTTATTTTTTTTTTTTATTACGTTTTTTGAACGATTTCCCCATTAAAATGCTTAAAAGTTTTTTTAAAAGCAAAACAGCACGTTTTGAGTTTAATCTGCGTTTTAAAAACAGCATAAAAGGGGTTTTTTTTTTTTTTAAATATTGCTTCTATTTGAACGATTTCAACGATCAAAAAATGTTTGAAAAATTTTTTTTTAAAAAAAATTTTTTAGCTTTTTACGTTTAAGGGAAAAACGAAAAAAAAATTTTTTTATTTTTTTATTAAAGTTTTTTAACGATTTAAACCCAAAATGCTTAAAAAAGCTTTTTTGAAAAACCCGCGGTTTTAAGGTTTAAAGAAAAAACAAAAAAACCAATTTTTTTATTATTCCTTTTAAATATTATTTTATTTGAAGATTTAACAAAAATTTTTTAAAAGCTTTTTAAAAAAACAGCACAAATTTTTTTTTAATTTTTTTGCTAAAAAGCCACAAAATTTTTAATTTTTTTAAAATTTTTTTTAAATTTCAAAACCCCCTTTGTTTTTTTTAAAAAAAACTTTTATTTTTTTCGTTTTAATCGCTAAAAACAAATTTTTTTTTAATTTTTCTTTTTTAAAGTTTTTTAAAACTTTAAAAAATTAAAAAGCTTAAAAAAACAAAAATTTTTGGTTTTTTAATGTTTTTTAACCAAAAAACGAAAAAAACCAAATTTTTAACTTTTTTTAAAATTTTTTTTTAAGTTTAACGTTAAAAATGTTAAAAGCAAAAGAAAAAAAACCCGTTTTACTTTAAGGTTTTTAAAAAAACCATAAAAACGACGTTTTTTTTTTTTTTAATTTGCGTTTTTAACGTTTAAAACGATAAAAAAAAAATTTTTTATTTTAAAAAAAACCCCTTTTTAAAAGTTTAAGGGTTTTTAAAAAAAAAAAAAAAATTTTTTAAACATTTTATTAATTTGCGTTTTTGAACGTTTAAAGATAAAATTTAAAATTTTTTTTTTTAAAAAAAGCCATTTAAACTTTTTTTAACCTAAAAAGCTAAAAGAAATTTTAATTGGTTTTATTAATTTGTTTCCGTTTCAAGATAAAAATGCAAAAATGCTTTTTTGAAAACGCTCTTTTGATTTTTTCCTTTTTTTAAACGCTAAAAAAAATAAAAACAAAATTTTTTACGTTTTTTTAAAAACGTTTGAAATTTTTTTAAAAATTTTTTTAAAATATTTTTTTAAAAAAAAAGACGTTTTATTTTAATTTTAACCCCCAAAAAGCAAAAACGCAATTTTTTTATTTTTTTTATTCATTGTTTTATTTAACGTTTTAAGTTAAAAAATTTAAAATCTTTTTTAAAACCTTTAAACCTGTTTTTTTTAAGCGAAAAAAAAAAGGAAAATTTTTTTTAAATTCGTTTTTAAAAAACCCCCCAAAAGGGGATTTAAATCTTTGTTTTAAAATGTTTTTTAAACCACTTTTTAGCTTATTTGCTTTTAAAAAAAGCAAAAAACGACGTTTTTTTTTTTTTTTTTTTCGTTACACTTTAAAAAAGTTAAAAAATTTTTTTTTTTTTTAAAAAGCCTTTTAAAGTTTTAACTTTTTTAAGCAAAAAATAAAAAAACCAAGTTTTATTTTTTTTTAAATTTGCTTTTGAAATTCAACGAAAAATTTAAAAATTTTTTTAAAAAAAGTTTTTTCATTCCTTTTTAAGCAAAACAGCAAAAAAACGACGAAATTTTTTATTATTCTTTTTTATTAATATTGTTTAAATTTGAACGATTTAAACGATCTAAAATGCTTAAAAATTTTATTTTGAAAACAGCAGTTTTGAGCTTTTTCCGCTTTTTAACACGTAAACAGCAAAAAAACCCCGCAATTTTTTTATTATTTGTTTTTTAATTTGCGTCTATTTGAACGATTTAAAAGGGGATCAAAAAATGCTTGAAAATGCTTATTTTAAAAAACAGCACTTTTTGACCCTTTAATCTCCCAAACGCGTAAAAAAAAGCAAAAAAAATGACGATTTTTTTTTATTCGTTTTTATTAATTTGCTTCATTTGAACGATTTAAACGTCAAAAAATGCTTGAAAATGCTTATTTTAGCAAAAACAGCACTTTTTGAGTTTTTAACCGCGTTTTAACGCGTAAAACACCCCAAAAACGCGAATTTTTATTATTCTTTTTTTATTAATTTTGCGTCTATTTGAAGGGATTTAAACGATCAAAAAATGTTGAAAATGTGATTTTAGCAAAACAGCACGTTTTGAGCTTTAATCTGCTTTTTAACGCGTAAAACAGCAAAAAAAACGACGAAATTTTATTTTTTTCTTTTTTCATTAATATTGCGTTTTTGGGAACGTTTTTCAACGATCAAAAAAGGGCAAAAAATGCTTATTTTAGAAAAAAACAGCACTTTTTTGAGTTTTTAATCTGCTTTTTAACGGGGTAAAAAAACATAAAAACGACAAATTTTTTTATTATTCGTTTTTTTTTAAATTTTGCTTCTTTTTTGAACGATTTAAACGATCAAAAAAGGGCGAAAATGCTTTTTTAGCAAAACAGCCGTTTTGAGTTTTAATCTGCGTTTTAACGCGAAAACGGCAAAAAAACGACAAAAATTTTTTTATTATTCGCTTTTTTTTAAATATTGCGTCATTTGAACGTTTTCAACGATCTTCTTTGAAAATGCATTTTAGCAAAACACCCGTTTTAAAGGTTTTTAATCTGCTTTTTAAAAGGTAAAACGCTAAATACGACGAAATTTTTATTATTCTTTTTTTATTGATATTCCCGTCTATTTGAACGTTTTTAACGATCTAAAATGCTTAAAAATGATTTTTTAAGAAAAACACACTTTTTAAACAATCTGCTTTTTAACGCGAAAAAACAGCAAAAAAAAACGACAAAATTTTTATTATTGTTTTTTTTAAATATTGTTTCTTTTGGGTTCAACGATCAAAAAATGCTTGAAAATGATTATTTTAGCAAAACAGCACGTTTTGAGCTTTAATCTGCGTTTTAACGCGTAAAAACGACAAAATTTTGAATTATCGTTTTTTTTTATTACACAAAACGTTTCACATTAATTTAAATGCTTATTTAAAAACGCACGTTTAGTTTAATCTGTTTTAAATGCTAATTAAAAAACACGATTTTAATTTAATTGCTTTTTTATTAAAATGCACTATTTGAACGATTCAACTTTAAAATGCTTAAAATGCTTATTGAAATTATTTTGAGTTTAATTGCGTTTTTGAAAACAATAACGATGAAATTTTTAATCTTTTTTTTATAAATCGCTATTGAAATTTTAACTAAATTTTAAAATGCATTTTTGAAAACACGTTTAGATTATCTATTTAACGTAAAAGCATAAAAGCTGGATTTATTTTGTTTTATGCAATATTAGTTCTATTTGAAGATTTTAACATGTAAAATGCTTAAAATCGAATTTTTACAAATATCAATTTGCTTTTTAACTTTTAACGTTAAACGCTTAAAACGACTTTTTTATATAAAACGTTTTATAATTCTTCTATTAAATTTAAATCTAAATTGAAATTATCGTTTAATAAAAGCACGTTTTATTTGAAATCTGACGTTTTAAATAAAATGCATTAACGAAATTACATTTTTTTAATTGCTTTTAACGTTTAACGTAAATGCTTAAATTTATTTTACATAAATGCTTTAGCTATATCTGCGTTTTACAAAAACAGCATATATTAATTTTAAAAATCAGTATTAAGTTTTTATTATTTTCTATTTAACATTTAACATCGAAACTTTTGAAATGTTATTTTAAATGACTTTGATTTAACGCTTTTAGCTAAATCTCTTTAAAGCACGGCGATATTTATTTCTTTTACGTTAATATTGTTTATTTAAACGATTTCAACGATCAAAAAACTTAAAAATGTTATTTTAAAAACACCCTTTTTTGAAATTTAATCTGCTTTTTAAGGGTAAAAAAACATAAAACGACGAATTTTTTATTATTCGTTTTTTTTAAATATTTTCTATTTGAACGATTTCAACGTTTAAAATCTTAAAAATGTTTTTTTTAGCAAAACAGCAGGATTTTAACTGCGTTTTAACGCGTAAAACAGCAAAAAAACCGACAAAATTTTTTATTTTTCGTTTTTTTTAAATTTCGCATTTGAACGATTTCAACGATCAAAATGCTTGAAATGATTTTTTTAGAAAAACAATTTTGAGTTTTAATCTGCGTTTTAACGCGTAAAACGCAAAAAAACGACAAAATTTTTTATTATTCGTTTTTATTAATATTGCGTCTTTTAACGATTTCAACGATCAAAATGCTTGAAAAATTATTTTAGCAAAAACACTTTTTGAGTTTAATCTGCGTTTTAACGCAAAACCATAAAAGGGCAATTTTTTTTTTTTTTTAATAGGTCATTTGAACGATTTAAGATTAAAATTTTTGAAAATGCTTATTTTAGAAAAACAGCCCGTTTTGAGCTTTAATCTGCGTTTAACGGTAAACAGCATAAAACGACGAAATTTTCATTATTCGTTTTTATTAATTTGCGTTTTTTTGAACGATTTCAACGATCAAAATGCTTGAAAATGATTTTTTTTAGCAAAACAGCACTTTTTGAGTTTTAATCTGCTTTTTTAACCGCGTAAAACAGCAAAAAAAACGACGAATTTTTATTATTCTTTTTTTATTAATATTCTTCTATTTGAACGATTTAAAACGATCTAAAATGCTTGAAAATCCCTTATTTTAGAAAAACAGCACTTTTGAGTTTTAATCTGCGTTTTAACGGTTTTAAAAAAACAAAAAAACCGACGACTTTTTTTTTAAATTCGTTTTTATTAATATTGCGTCTATTTGAACGATTTCAACGATCAAAAAATGCTTGAAAATGATTTTTTTAGAAAAACGGTTTTGATTTTGGCTGCTTTTTTTAACGCGTAAAACAGCAAAAAAACACTTTTTTTTTATTATTCGTTTTTATTAATATTGCTTCTTTTTTAAACCCGTTTAACGATCTAAAATGTTGAAAATGCTTATTTTACAAAGGAATTTTTTTAAAGAATTTCGCTTTTTAAACCCTCGTAAAACAGCTAAAAACGACAAAATTTTTTTATTATTCTTTTTTTTTAAAAATTGCGTCTATTTGAAGGGAATTTCAACTATCAAAAAATGCTTGAAAATGCTTATTTTGAAAACAGCACGTTTTGAGCTTTAATCTGCTTTTTTTAACGCGAAAAACAGCAAAAAAACGACAAATTTTTTTATTATTCGTTTTTATTAATATTGCTTCTTTTTTGAACGTTTTTCAACGATCTAAAATGCTTGAAAATGCTTTTTTTTGAAAACAGCACGTTTTGAGCTTTAATCTGCGTTTTAACGCGTAAAAAACATAAAACAAAAAAAATTTTTTTATTTTCGTTTTTATTAATATTGTTTTTTATTTAAACGATTTAAACGTTTCAAAATGCTTGAAAATGCTTTTTTTTAAAAGAAAAAACAGCACGTTTTGAGCTTTTTGCGTTTTAACGGGGTAAAAAAAGCAAAAAAACGACAATTTTTTTTATTATTCTTTTTATTAATTTTTTTTTTTGAACGTTTTCCCAACGATCTAAAATGCTTGAAAATGATTATTTTAGCAAAAACAGCATCGTTTTGAGCTTTAATCTGCGTTTCAACGCGTAAAACAGCATAAAAATCACGGGAAATTTTTATTATTCGTTTTTTATTACTATTGCGTCTACTTGAAATGACGATTTCAACGATCTAAAATGCTTGAAAAATAAGCGAAAGCAAAAACAGCTCGTTTCGAGCTTTAATCTGCGTTTTAACGCGCAACAGCATAAAAAACGACGAATTTTATTATTCGTTTTTGTTAATATTGCTTCTATTTGAACGATTTCAACGATCTAAAAATGCTTGAAAATGCTTATTTCAAACAGCACGTTTTGAGCTTTAATCTGCGCTTTCACGCGTAAAACAGCATAAAAAACGACGAAATTTTTATTATTCGTTTTTATTAATATTGCTTCTATTTTGAACGATTTCAACGATCTAAAAATGCTTGAAAATGCTTATTTTAGCAAACAGCACGTTTTGAGGTTTAATCTGCGCTGCAAAACAGCATAAAAAACGACGAATCTTATTATTCGTTTTTACATTATTGCTTCTATTTGAACGATTTCAACGATCTAAAATGCTTGAAAACATTATTTTAGCAAAACAGCACGTTTTGAGCTTTTAACTGCGTTTTAACGCGTAAAAACAGCATAAAAACGACGAAATTTTTATTATTCGTTTTTATTAATATTGCGTCTATTTGAACGATTTCAACGATCTAAAAATGCTTGAAAATATTTATTTTAGCAAAAACAGCTCGTTTTGAGTTTAATCTGCGTTTTAACGCGAAAACAGCATAAAACGACGAATTTTTATTATTCGTTTTACCAATATTGCTTCTATTTTGAACGATTTCAACGATCTAAAAATGCTTGAAAATGCTATATTTTAGCAAAACAGCACGTTTTGAGCTTAATCTGCGCTTTCACGCGTAAAAACAGCATAAAAACGACGAAATTTTTATTATTCGTTTTTATTAATATTGCGTCTATTTTGAACGATTTCAACGATCTAAAATGCTTGAAAATGATTATTTTAGCAAACAGCACTTTTTGAGCTTTAATCTGCGTTTAATGCGTAAACAGCATAAAAACGACGCACTTTTTATTATTCGTTTTTATTATTATTGCTTCATTTAAACGATTTCAACGATCTAAAAATGCCTGAAAATATTTATTTTAGCAAAACAGCACGTTTTGAGCTTTAATCTGCGCGTTTTAACGCGTAAAACAGCATAAAACGACGAATTTTTTATTATCTTCGTTTTTATTAATATTGCGTCTATTTGAACGATTTCAACGATCTAAAAATGCTTCGGAAAATGATTATTTTGTAGCAAAACAGCACGTTTTGAGTTTTAATCTGGTTTTAACGCGTAAAACAGCATAAAACGACGCATTTTTATTATTTCGTTTTTTATTATAATTGCGTCTATTTGAACGATTTTCAACGATCTAAAATGCTTGAAAATGATTATTTTAGCAAAACAGCACGTTTTTGAGCTTTAATTCGCGTTTTAACGCGTAAACAGCATAAAAACGACGAAATTTTTTATTATTCGTTTTTATTAATATTGTTTATTTGATCGATTTCAACGATCTAAAATCCTGAAAATGATTATTTTAGCAAAAACAGCACGTTTTGAGCTTTAATCTTCGTTTTAACGCGTAAAACAACATAAAAACGACGATTTTTATTATTTGTTTTAGCTTAATATTGCTTCTATATGAACGATTTCAACGATCAAAAAATGCTTGAAAATGCTTATTTAGGAAAACAGCACGTTTTGAGATTTTTAATCTGAGTTTTAACGCGTAAAAACAGCATAAAAACGACGAAATTTTTATTATTATTCGTTTTTATTAATATTCATTTGAACGATTTCCGCAACGATCTAAAATGCTTGAAAATGCTTATTTTAGCAAAACAGCATCGTCGCTTTAATCTGCGTTTTAACGCGTAAAACAGCATAAAAAACGACGAATTTTTTTATTATTCGTTTTTATTAAATATTGCTTCTATTTTGAACGACTTCAACGATCTAAAATGCTTGAAAATGCTTATTTTAGCAAAACAGCAATGTTTTGAGCTTTAATCTGCGTTTTAAGGCGTAAAAAACAGCATAAAACGAGACGAAATTTTATTAATCGTTTTTTATTAATATTGCGTCTATTTGAACGATTTCAACGATCTAAAATGCTTGAAAATGATTATTTTAGCAAAACAGCACGTTTTGAGCTTTAATCTGCGTTTAAACGCGTAAAATGTTACAAAAACGACGAAATTTTTATTATCTGCTTTTTTTATTATTATTGCTTCATTTGAAACGATTTCAACGATCTAAATGCTGAAAATGTTTATTTTAGCAAAACAGCACGTTTTTATTTTTATCTGCGTTTAACGCGTAAAACAGCATAAAAAAACGACGAAATTTTATTATTCGTTTTTTTTATTAATATTGCGTCTATTTGAACGGATTTCAACGATCTAAAATGCTTGAAAATGCTTATATTTTAAAGCAAAACAGCACGTTTTGAGCTTTAATCTGCGTTTTAACGCGTAAAACAGCATAAAACGACGAAATTTTATTATTCCGTTTTTATTAATATTGCGTCTATTTGAACGTGATTTCAAACGTATCTGCCGCTGAAAAGTATTTTAGCAAAAAACAGCACGTTTTGAACTTTAATCTGCGTTTTAACGCGTAAAACAGCATGTAAAACGACGAATTTTTATTATTTGTTTTTTATTAATAATATTGTTTCTATTTGGAACGCTTCCTCAACGATCTGTACGCTTAAAAATGCTTATTTTAGCAAAACAGCACGTTTTGAGTTTTTTAATCTGCGTTTTAACGCGTAAAACAGCATGAAAACGACGAAATTTTTATTATTCGTTTTTATTAATATTGAGTTCATTTTGAACGTTTTCAACGATCTAAAATGTTTGAAAATGTTATTTTAGCAAAACAGCACGTTTTGGAACCGAACGCAAAACAGCTTTAAAAACGACAAAATTTTTTATTATTCGTTTATTAATATTGCGTCTATTTGAACGATTTCGGATTAAAAATGCTTGAAAATGATTATTTTAGCCAGCACGTTTTTTTTTAATCTGCGTTTTAACGCGTCAGCATAAAACGACGAAATTTTTATTATTCTTTTTTTATTAATATTGCTTTTTCGATTTAACGATTTTGTTTGAAAATGTTATTTTAACAAAACAGAGTTTGGTTTTTAATCTGCGTTTTAACGGGGTAAAAACATAAAACGACGAATTTTTTATTTTTCGTTTTTTTTAAATACTTCTATTTGAACGTTTTCAACGATCTAAAATGGAAAATGCTTTTTTTTGCAAAAAAGACGGTTTGTTTTTTTAAGGGGCGTTTTAACGCGAAAAACAGCATAAAACGACGAATTTTTATTATTTTTTTTATTAATATTGCTTCTATTTGAACGATTTCAACGATCAAAATGCTTGAAAATGTTATTTTAGAAAAAACAGCACGTTTTGAGTTTAATCTGCTTTTTAACGTGTAAAAAGCAAAAAAAACGACGAATTTTTATTATTCGTTTTTATTAATATTGCGTCTATTTAAAATTTTTCAACTTAAAATGCTTAAAATGATTATTTTAGCAAAAAGGGGGTTTTAGTTTTTAATCTGCGTTTTAACGCGAAAAACAGCAAAAAAAAAACGACGAATTTTTATTATTCTTTTTTATTAATATTTTTTCATTTGAACGTTTTCAACATCTAAAATTAAAAAAGAAGCAAAAAGCACGTTTTGAGTTTAATCTGCTTTTTAAGGAAAACAGCATAAAAGGGACGAATTTTTTTATTATTCGTTTTTTAAATTGTTTCTTTTGAACGATTTCAAGTTTAAAATGCTTGAAAATGCTTTTATTTTAGAAAAACAGCACGTTTTGATTTAACTGCTTTTTAAGCAAAACACAAAAAACGACGAAATTTTATTATTGTTTTTAAAATTTGCGCCTATTTGAACGATTTCAACGATCTAAAATGCTTGGATTTTTTTTGGCAAAACAGCACGTTTTGAGCTTTAATCTGCGTTTTAACGCGTAAAAAAAAGCAAAAAAAACGACGAAATTTTATTATTTTTTTTTTACTATTGTGTCTATTTGAACGATTTCAACGTTTCCAAATGCTTGAAAACGCTTATTTTAGCAAAACAGACTTTTTTGAGTTTTAATCTGGGGTTTTTAACGGGGAAAAAACAGCATAAAAACACAATTTTTTATTATTCTTTTTTTTAAATACTGTTTTTTTTTGAACGTTTTCCCAACAATCTAAAATGTTTGAAAATTTTTATTTTGCAAAAACAGCACGTTTTGAGTTTTAATCTGCGTTTTAACGCGTAAAACAAATAAAAACGACAAATTTTTTTATTATTCTTTTTTATTAATATTGCTTCTTTTTTGAACGTTTTCCCAACGATCAAAAAAGGGCTTGAAAATGCTTTTTTTAAAAGCAAAACAGCACGTTTTGGGGTTTTATTCTGCGTTTTAACGCGAAAAAACAGCATAAAAACGACGAAATTTTTTATTATTCGTTTTTATTAAAAATTTGCGTCTATTTGAACGATTTAAAACGTTTAAAAAAATGCTTGAAAATGCTTTATTTTAGAAAAAACAGCACGTTTTATTTTAATCTGCTTTTTAAACCCAAAAACAGCAAAAAAAAGGGACAAATTTTTTTTATTATTCGTTTTTTAAATTATTGCTTCTTTTTTGAACCATTTCAACGATCAAAAAGGTTTTAAAATGTTTTTTTAGCAAAAGTACTTTTTTTTTTTAATCTGCGTTTTAACGCTTTAAAAACAGCATAAAAACGACAAATTTTTTATGTTTCCCGTTTTTATTAATATTGCTTCTTTTTTGAAGGGTTTTTCAACGATTTTAAAAATTTTCCCTTGAAAATGATTATTTTAGCAAAACAGCACGTTTTGAGCTTTAATCTGCGTTTTAACGCGAAAAAACAGCAAAAAAAAACGACAAATTTTTTTATTATTCTTTTTTAATTAATATTGCGTCTATTTGAAGGGATTTCAACGATCAAAAAATGCTTAAAAAATGATTATTTTAGCAAAACAGAAATTTGGTTTTTAATCTGCTTTTTAACGGGGAAAACAGCAAAAAAAACGACGAAATTTTTATTATTCTTTTTTTATTAATATTGCCTATTTCCCCCGATTTTAACGATCAAAAATGCTTAAAAAATGTTTTTTTTTAGCAAAACAGAAAATTTTGTTTTTTAAATTTCGCGTTTTAACGCGTAAAACAGCATAAAAACGACGAATTTTTATTTTTCGTTTTTTTTAAATATTGGCCTTTTGAACGATTTCAATGATCTAAAAGGGTTTTTTGAAAATGTTTTTATTTTAGAAAAAACAGCACGTTTTGAGTTTTAATCTGCTTTTTTAAGGGCGTAAAACCCATAAAAACGACAAATTTTTTATTATTCTTTTTTTATTAATATTGTTTCTATTTAAAACTTTTTCAAGATATAAAATGCTTGAAAATTTTTATTTTAGCAAAACAGCACTTTGGCTTTAATCTGCTTTTTAACGCGTAAAACGCATAAAAAACGAGGGAATTTTTATTATTCTTTTTTATTAATATTGCTTTTTTTTTGAACGATTTCAACGATCAAAAATATTTGAAAATGCTTTTTTTCCACCCGTTTTGGGTTTAATCTGCGTTTTAACGCGAAAAAGGCTAAAAACGACAAAATTTTTTTATTATTCTTTTTTAAATATTGCGTCTATTTGAACGATTTCAACGATCAAAAAGGGTTTTTAAAAATGCTTATTTTAAGAAAAAAGAGAAGTTTTGAGTTTACCTGCTTTTTTAAAAGCGTAAAATAATAAAAACGACGAATTTTTATCTTTCGTTTTTATTAAAAATTTGGTTTCTATTTGAACAAATTTCAACGGTTAAAATGCTTGAAAATGCTTATTTTAGCAAAAACAGCACGTTTTGAGCTTTTAATCTGCGTTTTAACGCGTAAAAAATACAGTATAAAACAACAATTTTTATTATTCGTTTTATACATTATTGTTTTATTTTGAACGATTTCAACGATCTAAAATGCTTAAAAATGCTTTTATTTTTAGCAAAAACAGCACGTTTTGAGCTTTAATCGCGTTTTAACGCGTAAAACAGCATAAAACGACGAATTTTTATTATTCGTTTTTATTTATATTGCGTCTATTTGAACGGGATTTCAACGATCTAAAATGCTTGAAATGCTCATTTTAGCAAAAACAGCACGTTTGAGCTTTAATCTGCGTTTTATCGCGTAAAACAGCATAAAACGACGAAATTTTTATTATTCGTTTTTATTAATATTGCGTCTATTTGAACGATTTCAACGATCTAAAATGCTTTTCGAAAATGTTTATCGCAGCAAAATGCCACGTTTGAGTTTTAATCTGCGTTTTAACGCGTAAAAACAGCATAAAAAACGACGAAATTTTTATTATTCGTTATTTATTAATATTGCGTCTATTTCCGGAACGATTTCAACGATCTAAAAATGCTTGAAATGATTATTTTAGCAAAACAGCACGTTTTGAGTTTAATCTGCGTTTTAACGCGTAAAAACAGCATAAAAAAACGACGAATTTTTATTATCTGTTTTTATTAATCTTGCTTCTATTTGAACGTGATTTCAACGATTCAAAATGCTTGAAAATGCTTATTTTGTGAAGCAAAACAGCACGTTTTGAGCTTTACCTGGGTTTTAACGCGTAAAACAGCACATAAAACGACGAAATTTATTATTCTTTTTATTAATATTGCTTCTATTTGAACGATTTCAACGATCTAAAATGCTTGAAATGTGCTTATTTGTATAAAACAGCACGTTTTGAGCTTTTTAATCTGCGTTTTAACGCGTGCAGCATAAAAAACGACGAATTTTATTATCTGTTTTTATTAATATTGCGTCTATTTGAACGATTTCAACGATCTAAAATGCTTGAAAATGATTATTTTAGCAAAACAGCACGGTTTACTTTAATCTGCGTTTTAAATTTTAAAAACAGCATAAAAAACGACGCAAAATGCAAGCTTATTCGTTTTTATTACACACATTATTGCTTCTATTATTTGAACGATTTCAATTGATCTAAAATGCTTGAAAGGTGCTTATTTTAGCAAAACAGCACGTTTTGAGTTTTAATCTGCGTTTTAACGCGTAAAACAGCATAAAAACGACGAATTTTTTATTATTCGTTTTTATTAATATTGCTTCTCTATTTGAACGATTTCAACGATCTAAAATGCTTGAAAATGTGCTTATATTTTAGCAAAACAGCATGTTTCTTTGAGTTTTTAATCTGCGTTTTAACGCGTAAACAGCATAAAAACGATGTAATTTTTATTATTCGTTTTTATTAATATTGCTTCTATTTGAACGATTTCAACGATCTAAAATGCTTGAAAATGCTTATTATTTTAGCAAAACAGCACGTTTTGAAGCTTTTAATCTGCGCTTTAACGCGTAAACAGCATAAAACATACCTTATTATTCGTTTTTATTAATATTGCTTTATTTTGAACGATTTCAACGATCTAAAATACTTTTGAAAATGCTTATTTTAGCAAAACAGCATCGTTTTGAGTTTTAATCTGCGTTTTAACGCGTAAAACAGCATAAAACGACGAAATTTTTATTATTCGTTTTTTATTAATATTGCGTCTATTTGAACGATTTCAACGATCTAAAAATGCTTAAAAATGCTTATTTTGTTAAAAGAGTTAATGTTTTGAGCTTATCCCGCGTTTTAAAGCGTAAAATAGCATAAAAAAACGACGAATTTTTATCATTCGTTTTTATTAATATTGCTTCGTTTGTAAACGATTTCAACGGTCTAAAATGCTTGAAAATGCTTATTTCAGCAAAAACAGCACGTTTTGAGCTTTAATCTGCGTTTTAACGCGTAAACAAGCATAAAAACAACGAATTTTATTATTCGTTTCCTATATTAATATTGCTTCTATTTGAACGATTTCAACGATCTAAAATGCTTCGCGCTATTTTAGCAAAACAGCACGTTTTGAGTTTTAACTAAAGTTTAACGCGTAAAACAGCATAAAACGACGAATTTTATTATTCGTTTTTATTTATATATTGTCTATTTGGAACGATTTCAAATATTCAAAATGCTTGAAAATGCCTTATTTTAGCAAAAACAGCACGTTTTTGAGCTTTAATCTGCGTTTTAACGCGTAAAAAAACAGCATAAAAACGACGCATATTAGTTTTTATTAATATTGCGTCTATTTGAACGATTTCAACGATCTAAAAATGCTTGAAAATGCTTATTTTAGCAAAACTGCACTTTGAGCTTAAATCTGCGTTTTAACGTGTAAAACAGCATAAAAACGACGAAATTTATTATTCGTTTTATTAATATTGCGTCTATTTGAACGATTTCAACGTGATCTAAAATGCTTGAAAATGCTTATTTTAGCAAAACAGCACGTTTTTGAGTTTTAATCTGCGTTTTAACGCGTAAAACAGCATAAAAACGACGAAATTTCTATTATTCGTTATTTTATTAATATTGCAATCTATTTGAACGATTTCAACGGATCTTAAAATGTTTGAAAAATGAATTTCAACGATCTAAAATGCTTTGAAAAATGCTTATTTTAAAGCAAAAACAGCACGTTTTGAGTTTTAATCTGCGTTTTAACGCGTAAACAGCATAAAAACGACGAATTTTTTTATTATTCGTTTTTATTAATATTGCTTCTATTTGAACGATTTCAACGGGATCTAAAAATGCGTTTAGAAAATGTATATTTTAGCAAAACAACACGTTTTGAGCTTTAATCTGTGTTTTAACGCGTAAAACAGCATAAAAAAAAAAAAAAAAAAACGACGAAATTTTACATTCGTTTTTATTAATGTTGCGTCTATTTGAACCATTTCAACGATCTATAATGCTTGAAAATGCTTATTTTAGCAAAACAGCACGTTTTGAGTTTTAATCTGCGTTTTAACGCGTAAAACAGCATAAAAACGACGAATTTTTAATTATTCGTTTTTTATTAATATTGCTTCTATTTGAACGGGATTTCAACGATCTAAATGCTTGTAAATGATTACGAAGCAAAACAGCACGTTTTGAGCTTTAATCTGCGTTTTAACGCGTAAAAAACAGCATAAAAACGTGACGAATTTCTTATTATTCAGTTTTTATTAATATTGCTTCTATTTGAACGGGATTTCAACGATCTAAAATGCTTCTTTCAGTAAAAATGCTTATTTTAGCAAAAAAACACGTTTTGAGTTTAATCTGCGTTTTAACGCGTAAAACAGCATAAAAACGATGAATTTTATTATTCGTTTTTATTAATATTGGTCTATTTGAACGATTTCAACGATCAAAAAATGCTTGAAAATGTTTATTTTAGCAAAACAGCACGTTTTGAGTTTTAATCTGTTTTAACGCGTAAAACAGCATAAAAACGAATGTTTTTATTATTCGTTTTTATTAATATTGCTTCTATTTGAACGATTTAACGATCTAAAATACTTGAAAATGCTTATTTTAGCAAAACAGCACGTTTTGAGGGCTTTAATCTGCGTTTTAACGCGTAAAACAGCATAAAAAACGACGAAATTTTTATTATTCGTTTTTTATTAATATTGCGTCTATTTGAACGATCAACGATCTAAAATGCTTGAAAATGCTTTATTTTAGCAAAAACAGCACGTTTTGAGCTTTAACTGCGTTTTAACGCGTTAGCGCTAAAACGACGAATTTTTATTATTCGTTTTGCCAATACTGCGTCTATTTGAACGATTTCCAACGATCTAAAAATGCTTGAAAATGCTTGTTTTAGCAAAACAGCACGTTTTGAGCTTTAATCTGCGCGTTTAACGCGTAAAACAGCATAAAACGACGAAATTTTATTATTCGTTTTTATTAATATTGCTCTATTTGAACGATTTCAACGATTCAAAATGCTTGAAAAATGCTTATTTTAGCAAAACAGCACGTTTTGAGTTTTTAATCTGCGTTTTAACGCGTGCAAAACAGCATAAAACGACGATTTTTTTGTTATTCGTTTTATTAATATTGCATCTATTTTGAACTATTTCAACGATCTAAAATGCTTGAAAAATGCTTATTATTTTTAGCAAAACAGCACGTTTTGAGCTTTAATTCATTTAACGTAAAACATCATAAAACGACGAAATTTTTATTATCGCTTTTGCCATTATTGCGTCTATTTGGAACGATTTCAACGATCTAAAATGCTTGAAAATGATTATTTTGCAGCAGCACGTTTTGAGCTTTTAAATTCGCGTTTTAACGCGTGGTAAAAACAGCATAAAAACGACGAATTTTTTATTATTCGTTTTTATTACTACTGTTTCCTCTATTTGAACGATTTTAACGATTTAAAATGCTTTGAAAATGCTTTGCGTATTTTAGCAAAACAAATACCGCCGAAAACAAGGGGTTTTAACACGTAAAAAAAAAACGTTTTTATTATTTTTTTTTTAAAAAATATTTTTTTTAAGTTAAAATAAAAAATTTAAAAATTTTAAAAACGCGTTTACAAAACGTTTTAACGCGAAACAAAAACCGTTTTTATTATTCGTTTTTAAATTTCGTCTTTAAAAAGTTTCCGAAGGTTTGAAAATCTTTTTTAGAAAAACCCAAAAGCTTTATCCTGTTTTTAAAAAATGCAAAAAAATTTTTACTTCTTTTTTAAAATGCTTTTTGGAACAAGGAAAAAAAGTTTAAAAATGCTTTTTTAGCAAAACGCACGTTTTGGCTTTTTTTTAAGGTAAAAAATAAAACGAAATTTTTTTTTTTTTTGGCTTTTTTAAAATTTAACGTTAAGCGGCTTAAAAAAGATTTTTTTTTTTCCCTTTTAAAAACATAAAAGGGAAATTTTTTTTAAATTTTTTTTTAAAATTTTTTTTTTAAAATTTTTAAGTTTAATTTTTAAAGCCAAAAAAAAAGGGTTTTTCCCTTTTTTTTTCGTAAAAATAAACAAATTTTTTAAATTTTTTTTTAAAAATTTTTTAAAAGGTTTAAACAAAAATGCAAAAAGATTTTAAAAACCCCTTTTAAAATTTGCTTTTTAATAAAACCAAAAAAAAATTTTTTTTTTTAAATTTTTTTAACTTTTTAAGGACAAAAAAGCGAAAATTTATTTTTAAAACAGGGTGGTTTAACGGTTTTTAACCGTAAAAAGTAAAAGCTTTTTTTTTTTTTAAAAAATTTTTTTTTTTTTTGCGTTTAACGCTAAAAATTAAAAATGATTTTAAAAAACCGTTTTATTTTTTTTACCCGAAAA